>NC_051070.1:67720699-67995699 GCF_004664715.2 Peromyscus leucopus
GCCTGTCAGTTCTAGGCTTTTCTTCCTCCTTCTTCCCCAGCACCTCCCCCACCTGGAACGTCAGGCTAGACAATTCCACATATTCACCACCCCATACATGGTGGGGTTAGTGGGTTGTTTGTTTTTATTTAATTTGTTATTTTTATATATTTTTTACCTTTTTAGAGCTTTATTAGGAGGAGAGAGAGACAGAGACAGAGAAACAAAGACAGAGAGACAGAGAGACAGAGAGACCACGCAGCAGGTAATTACAGAGAGAATACAGAGAGAGCAGTTTTTATTTTTGAGATAGGATCTCACTATATAGTGCTGGCTTGCCTGGACTTTACTATGTAGCCCTCCCTGGCCTTAAACTCACAGAGATCTGCTGCATATGCTTCCCAAGGGATGAGATTAAGGGGATGTGCCACGATATCCAACTACATGCATAATTTAATACCCAGCTCTTCAAGGTTGGTTTTCTTACAACACAATCAGGAGTCTACACTCAGTCATTCCTTTTCATACTTAGCTCTCCACAAAAGAACCTCCTCAGGACCAGGAAAGCCCTACCATTTCTAAACCACCTTCATCAAGACCTCACATTTGCCAGAGAATTGAACAAGGCATTGGGGTGAAGAGAGTTAGGACTCTGGGAATTTAGAAGGCCTTGGCATTCAGTTTCCTGTTTCTAGGACCTCCCATCTCTCTAGCCAGTCAGGAGGCTCTCACCACCTGAACTGTCTGCAGTCTGGAAGACTGAGACATCCCTGTGGTGGCCACAGGCTAACCTGGGTCCCATTTCCCCACCCAGCACAGATCTCAGGCAACTTCTGTCCCCCTTGCTGGCCTTCCAGTGTTTTCCACATGACTTCCTCTGCCTCCAGTAGTTTCTGTGCCAGCCCCACCTCCTCAGTCCTGATTTAAACCAGCCTTTTATTCATTTATAGGTTCCAAACACTTGGAATCTCCTCTACCTCTTAGTCCAGTTAGACTTAGCCTGCCAGTCACCTGATGCTCATCCTTCCCACCTAGGCTGAGAGCCCTGTTCCAACCCAAGTCTTCCAAGGAGAGGCTCAGCTATGACCTCCAGTCACTCAACAGCCCTGGATCAGCTTGGAAACTCTGCTTCCCCCTGCTGGCAACATGAGTTATAGCAGTTTATGAACCAGAGGGATCCAAGGGATGCTAGGCTGGAAGTAACTTTTTGACATCATCAACCAACATTTGTAGATCCTGATTTCTAACAGGTACACAGTAGACTCCGTCTTCACCCTCATTCTCTCATTTCACTAGACAGGTCAGTGTGGCACAAATGGATCTATATTTGCAATTCACACACAAAAAGGAATGTTATAAAAATGATTCAATTCTCTCTATTCTATAGTGACATGGGCATAATCTTCTTTGGTTCAGAAAAGCAGTGTATGGAATTGGAAGAAAGTTGGAAACCTTCTAGTGCTGTGGTCTTCATTGTACCTCATGTGGAGCCCTCATGAAGGAGGTGGGCAGGAGGGACTGGAGGGATGGCTCAGAGGTTAAGAGCACTGGCTCCTGTTTCAGAGGACCCAGGTTCAATTCCTAGCACCCACGTGGCAGCTCACAACTGTCTGTAACTCCAGTTCCAGGAGATCTGACACCTTCACACCAATGCACATAAAATGAAGTTAAATAAATTATATTTTTAAGTAGGAGGTATGCAGGAGAAAGGCAAGCAGAGTGGCTGTAGCCTGCTTCACATTCAAACCACAGACCTGGCCTGTTGTTAGACTTTCTAAAGGTCTCATAATAATAATAATAATAATAATAATAATAATAATAATAATAATAATAATCAGATCCAAATAGTGGTGTAAATACTGAAAATTCAGAGAGACAGACAAACAAGCCACTGCCACGTCTCACCTCACCAATTCCCCGAATCTTCTCTTTGAGAGCCTCTGAGTCCTCAGCTGAAAAAGCTCTCACCACATTGGCCACTCCTCCTGAAGTATCAGACATTTCATTATGACCCTTGTGACTCTATTTAGAACAGCACCACTAGTGAATTGTACTTTTTTACATACTTCTCACATATCTTACATCCCGCTAAAAATTTCCTCTCCATCCACTCATCCCAGTCGTCCCCACCTTCTGCCTCCCCCAGATCCTCTTGTCCTCTACTTCATTCAGAAAAGAGCAGGCACCCCAGGGAGATCAACCTAATATGGCTTAACAAGATACAAAAAGACTAGGCACAAACACTCATATAAAGGCTGGAGGAGGCAACCCAGAAGGAGGGAAAGGGTCCCAAGAGCAGGCAAACGAGTCAGAGACACCCCTACTACCACTGTTAGGAGTCCCACAAAAACCCAAGCTAAACAACCACAGTATGTACGCAGAGGATCTAGTGCAGACCCCTGCTGGCTCCTTGATTGTCTCTTCAGTCTCTGTGAACCACTATGAGGCCTGCTTTGTTGGTTCTATTGCCCATTGTGGTAGTTTGAATGTAATTGGCTCTCATAATTTCATAGGGAGTGGCACTATTAGAAAGTGTGGCTTTGTTGAAGTGGGTATGGACTTGTTGGAGGAAGTGTGTCACTGTAGGAGCAGGCTTTGAGGGTTCCTATGCTAAGAATACTGTTCAGTGAGTCAGTCAACTTCCCATTGCCTGCATGATACAACAGTTTCAGCTCCAGCACCTCCTCTGCCTCCATGCCCCCATGCTACTAGTCATGATAATGGACTGAACCTCTGAAATTGTTAAGTGAGCCATGCCAATTACTGTTTTCTTTAGAAGAGTAGCCATGGTCATGGTGTCTCTTCACAGCAATAGAAACCCTAACTAAGACAACCATGTTCTTCCAGTGTCCTTCAACACTCTGGCTCCTAATATCCTTTCACCCCATTTCTGCAGGGTTCCTTGAACTCAGCCTAATGTTTGGGTGTGGGTTTCTGCATCTATTACAATCAGCCACTGGAGGGGCCTCTCTGATGATGAATGGGCTAGGCATCAATCTATGAGCATAGCAGAATATCATTAGGATTCATTTCATTTGAGGGAGACCAGCTGCCTCTTATTCCCCCTGGGTACTGTTGAGCAGGGAGAAATGAGGAATATGTATATAAATGTATAGAGGAGAGAGACAGAAAACACAGAATAGCCTCGGGAGGGCCTGGGTCCAAACCCACCAGCTCCTTCTGTCTCTACTACAGGGCTTTTAAAGGAATGCCAAGGGGTGGAGCAAAAGACCTCCCCACAACACAGGCAAGTGTAGACCATTCCAGACACCTGGTGGCCACTCATGTGGTCCAAACATCCCCTAATGCAGCCCTGCTGTCTAAGGCAAGCTCAGCTCTCACTAGGAAGCTTTTGTGGGCCCTCACATTCACTGACCTTTTTTTTTTTGGCCAGTCATGTTTGGTTCTACCCTAGGTCTCTGGACCATCCAGCCTCTGGTTCTTGGCCATCTAGGCAGTGTCAGGCATGGGCCTCAAGTGGATCAGTCATTGGCTGGGCACTCCTGCATGTTCTGCTCCACCATTATTCCAACACATGTTGCAGGCAGGACAAATTGTAGGTTGAAGGTTTTATGACTGGGTTGGGGTCCCAGTCCCATGACTGGAAGCCTTGACTGGTTACAGTAGATGGACAGTTCAGGCACTTCATCTCCCAAGGCACCTCCTCTAGCATCACCCTCATAGATTCAAGGAAGTTTCTACTATACTAGGTTTCCACATCGCCCCCAAATTCCAGTCATCTCTCTCGGTATGCTCTCCCTCCAACCCCTCTCACCTGATTGATCTCTCCACTTCCCATCCCAACCCGACCCCAGTCCATCCCCAAACTCTGTTCTATCTTGCAGCAGCCTTTTTCTTTTGGGGCCACCAACCAACTCCCAAATCAAGACATAGAGACTTCTTATTAGTTATGAATGCTCAGCTTAGCTTAGGCTCATTTCTGGCTGGCTCTTTTAACTTAAATTAACCTGTTTGTCTTTACCTACCTTTTGCCTTGGTACTTTTTACATTTTCTATCTGTGTGTCCTACTTGTCCTGCTGTCTCTGTCTGTCTGGAAGCTGCCTGGCTTCTGGCTCTGGGTGTGTCTCCCTCTTTCTCCTCGTTCCTTCTCCTTCTTCTCCTGTTCTTTCCTCTCAAGATTCCCCCTATTTATTCCCTCTGCCCACCAGTCCTGCCTTGCCCTCTCCTGCTTGGCTACTGGCCGTTCATCTCTTTATTAGACCAATCAAGTGCCTTAGGCAGGCAAGGTGCAACAGCAACACATCCTTACATCCTTAAACAAATGCAGCAGAAACAAATGTAACACACCTTTACACAATTAAAGTAATATTCTACAGCATAAACAAATGCCACACATCTTTACATTGTTAAATATTCCACAACACTACCTCCCTTTCACAGGGAAATCCAAGTGGCCCGCCTAAACCCTCCTTGTTGATTAGCCTCTCTAGGTCTGTGGATTGTAGCATGATTATCTTTTACTTAACAGCTAATATCTACTTATAAATGAGTACATACCATGTTTGCCTTTCTGGGTCTGGGTTACTTCACTCAGGATGATTTTTTTCTAGTTTCATCCATTTTTCTACAAATTTCATGATGTCTTGTTTTTTAACAGCTGAGTAGTACTCCATTGTGCAATGTACCACATTTTCTTTATCCATTATTCTGTTGAGGGACATCTAAGTTGCTCCAGTTTCTGGCTATTATTCAGTGATAAAAAAGCTACTATGAACATAGATGAACAAGTGTCCTTATGGTAGGATAAAGCATCCTGTGTCTATATACCACCAGGAGTGGTATAGTTTGGTCTTCAGGTAGATCAATTCCCAATTTTCTGAGGAACTGCCATATTGGGTTCCATAGTGGCTGTACAAGTTTGCACACCCATCAGCAATGGAGGAGGGTTCCCCTTACTGCACATCCTAGCCAGCCTGAGCTGTCACCTGTGTTATTGATCTTAGCCATTCTGACAGTCGTAAGATAGAAACTCAAAGCAGTTTTGGTTTGCATTTCCCTGATGGCTAAGGATGTTGAATACTTCTCTTAGTGTTTCTCAACCAATTGATTCCTCTATTGAGAATTCTCTGTTTAGATCTGTACCACATTTTTTAGTTGGATGATTTGATTAGTTGATGACTATTTTCTTGATTTCTTTACATATTTTGACTATTAACCTTCTGTCAGATGCGGAGTTGGTGAAAATTTTTTCCCATGCTGTAGGCTGCCATTTTTTCAAACTGACTTTGTCCTTTGCCTTACAGAAGCTTTTTGGTTTCATGGGGTCCCATTTACTAATAGTTGATCTTAGTGTTGTGCTATGGAGGTCTGTTCAGGAAGTTGTCTCCTGTGCTGATGCATTCAAGGCTACTCTCCACTTTCTCTTCTATCAGGTTCAGTGTATCTGGTTATAGGTTGAGGTCATTGATCCACTTGGACTTGAGTTTTGTGCAGGTGATAAATATGAATATATTTGCATTCTTCTACATGCAAACATCCACTAAGACCAGCACCATTTGTAGAAGATGATGTCTTTTTTTCCAGTGTGTATTTCTGGCTTCTTTATTTAAAAAAAAATCAGGTGTCCATAGGTGTAGATTAATAGAAACTGGTTAATTTAAGTTATAAGAGCTAGTTGGGAACAAGCCTAAGCTAAAGGCCAAGATTTCATAATTGTTTTAAGTCTCAGTGTCATTAATGGAGAGCTGGTGCTTCTAAAAGAAAGTCTGACAGCACTTCAGAAAGAAATACACCATATGCTCTCTCACATGTGGGATCGAGACAATAATACAGCACATGTGCAAACAAATGCACATGAGAGTACAATATAACGTGAAGAAAGAGAACAAGGAAGCTAAAAATGTGGAAGCATGAACATGGATGATGGACATGAATTATGAAAGAACATATTAAACCAATTGGTTTCTGTCATGGATATGTTTTTTTTTTTTTTTTGGTCATGGGGGTGGGTGGATAATCACAAAAATGTATTCAGTACTGAAAGTATAACATTTAATGTGAATTCCACAACTTCCATTCCGAATGCCAATTCTAACTGTATAGAAGAAATTCACTGAGTACTATAGACTTTGTGTCTGGTTAATTTTGGTGTGTGTTTTTATTTATTTAAAGGTTTTCTTAATGGTAAAGTTCATGGGTGAATCTTGTGGGTGGATCTTGGAGGTGATTGAGAGGGGAAACCATGATCAGAATATTTTGTATGAAGAGAAAATTTATCTTCAATTTAAAAAAAATTTAAAAGAGGTAAATGACAGAAACCCCTGAATTTTTATAAACTACTTCAGTGTGTCCAATAGGTGGCCTGAGGGGTGAGTGTGGTCCAGAATTAATGTAAATAAAGGACAATGTGAAACTATAAGCTCACTGAAAACGTTCTTAGATATTTCTCTCTCTCTCTCTCTCTCTCTCTCTCTCTCTCTCTCTCTCTCTCTCTCTCTCTCTCTCTCTCTGTGTGTGTGTAACCATATTGTACGGCTCTTGAGCATGAAGTTTGTAGACAACAACATGTTCCAACGCCATGTAAAATGAATATGAGTGCTCTTGCTATTGTTAAACAGGCATGACTTCAGTGTGATGCTTCCAGTGTTTCATGTTCCAACTGCAGACAGTCAAACTGGCACCATCATATTTTCATGTCCTCCTAGAGACTTAGGAAATGAAACACAGAGGTTATCCATGATATTTTAATCTACATTACAGACAATGGGTGTTTAATGTTTTTTGGAATGCAAGAAAGGATTCCTTCTTGATGATTAAGACACACACACTTCGACCATGCTTAACACACCATCACCAAGACACCATGATTTACAATCAGCTGTCACAATCCACAGCTGAGATGCAGAAATACAAACCTTGCTTTCTATTTTCTTGTCAATTTTCATAGTAAAAATAAATACAGTTCCTCATCTATTATTAATTTTAATTGTAGCATGCCTTCTATACCATCACAGAAGAAAATACAGCTCAAAGAAGAGAAAAATTGCTCAGTGAAAAATGGGCAGACAGCTACTTTTCTGTCAGGTAAATAAACACAAGGCTCTGTTCAACTTTTGGGAATTGGTGAGTGTTCTCAAAGGTGGTCACAGAAGAGGCATCAGATGCAAACCATGCTGCCAGTCAGAGCACCTGTCAAGGATTGTGAGGTAAGGACAAAGTAGTGGAACTGGAAAGGGATGTCTGCTCAACAACAAAAACACTGAAGTCTCAGTTTAGGGTGCTGAGGATGTGGCTCAATGGATAAGAGCACTCAAGGAACAAGCAGGAGAATCTGAGGCCCGATTTCCTGCGCCCACATCAAGATGCTGAGTGGGGCTGCATGCACCTGTATCCTCAGTGTAGAGACAGGAAGACTGTTGATGCTTACTCACTACCAGCCTCAACAAAAACAGTCTGCTCCAGCTTCATGAGAGACCCCATCCAATAGAGCAAGATAGAAAACAGTAGAGAATCCTGACATCTTCCTCTGCACTCATACAAGCACTGGGACACATAAACTGACACATACATGTATACATACATGCACCACACATTTAAGAAACATAGTTACACCTGTTCTAGTTACTTTCTGTTACTGGGATAAGACATAATCCAAAAGCACTTGGTGAGGAAAGGGTAGATTTGGCTTACATGTTCCCAGTGCACTCCATTACTGATGGAAGTCAGGGCAGGACTCAAGTAGGAGCAGGGGTGGGAACCTCTGAGGAAAGCTGCGTACTGGCTTTCTTCCAGGCTCATGTTCAACTTACTTCCTTATCCAACCCAGGACCACCTGCTCATGGATGGCATTACCCACAGTAGGCTAGGCCCAACACCATCCATTAGCAATCAAGAAGGTACCCCCAAAAACATGCCCACAGGCCAATCTAATAGACACAATCCTCAAGTGAGGGCTCCTATTCCCAAGTGTCTCTAGTTTGTGTTGTGTTGACAAAAATTAACCAGCACAGTGAGTTAGATAGGTTCTGTGGTAAAAAGCTAGTCATGTGGTTATATGGTTATATTTAAAAGAACAAAACAAAAACAAACCCTCAAAATTATTTGCTGATAGTGAGTCTACTGAGAGGTGTACAAATAGTATTTCAGACTTGACAGGCTTTAGGGAAGGAGGAATACATACATCTAAATTCATTTGGTCTCGCCAGTTTATAGCCAAGTGATTGGAAGAAACTGAAAAAAAAAAATCTATCCAAAGAAGTTTGGAGAGCAGAACCACTAATTTGAAATCTTATTTTTTGGGGATGGATGGAAGCCCCACATACCACCCAACCTGCCATTTTTATACAGTTAGTGATGATGGATCTGATGTCACTGATGAAATGGTTTGTTTAGTGCCTTTAAAGGCACTAAATAAACACAATATTGTGGAGCAGTGGAAAAATACATCAAAGTGGTTTTCTCTGTCATAATCAACATGGCTAGTACCAACCGCTGCTGATGCCCAGCAATGGGAGGTCACAAGGCCAGAGATAGCCTGGCAATGGTGAGCAAAGCCTTGAATCCAGCACAGGGGAGCAGAGGCACCTGGATCTCTGAGTTCAAGCTCAGTCTAGTCTATAGAGCAGGGACCATGGCAGCCAGGGCTACACAGAGAAACCCTGGCTCAAAAATGAATAAATAAATTAAATAAAAAACAAATAAAAAGAAAAATAGAGGACCTTATATAATTAAGAGAAGACAGTGCAATTACCAGACCAATCTCCTGCTTAATGTTGTGTCTTTGCAGAGGACATCACAAACTTTGTGGACTATTTGGCATTGCTTTGAGAAACAAATGGACACTGTCAAACAAATTTATGTTTTCAAATTCTCCTGTCAAATGTAACTGTTGTACTGAAATTCTGCCTAGCCAAATATGGCCAAGTATCAACTGTCACGAAATACTGTATAACTTTGTCTGTGTATTTGTAGTGATATAACTGTTTCGTGGCAAATTGATCGTCTGTATTATTTAAAACGGAAAGAAAGAAAGAAACCAAAGAAACCAAAAGAGACCTTACCAGAATGCAAAGGATGTAAGAGGTAAGAAAGGACACACTTTTAGCTCAGTGCAGTCACTGTGGACTTCCTGGTGTCTCAGGCCCTCTTCAACCACAGCCTGTACACCATCTACTTTCTTACTTCATCCCAGCTTAGCTCTTGTGACAGTGACCTTTTTACCCCAAACCAGAAAACGTCCTAAAGCAGCGCTGCCTATCAGAAGCAGAGGTGGACAGGTTTAAAATGTCTGTGAGGTCACTGAGTACTGACCTCCTTCATCCCTTCAAGGACTGTGTCTACTCTGCCCTCCTCCAACCCCAGCAGCCTTCCTGGGAAGATGCCACCAGTCCTGATTCTCCTAACCTTTCTTCTGTTCTTGGAGCTGGTGCAGATGAGTGAACACCCCTTTCTCAGAAGTGCCATCCCGTAATACCTCTGCAGACTCTGCCCAGCACTAGTCAGGAAGTGTCCTGCACTGAACCAGAAGCTTTCTGAATCTCAGGTCCCACACCAAACACAGACGTGCATATCTGTCACTGGCTAGATTCTCCACAGGATCTGAGGAAGGGAGGGGCCCGCAGAAGACTTAGTTGTCACTAGCTTCTTCCTGCATTCTGTGTCACCTGGAGAATGGATCGTTCTTGGACAGGGACATCACAGAGAATGTAATCCTACAAACTACGATTACATCACTAAACTCCTTGAGCCCAGGGCAAGGGCAGCTTTAATGACCAGCCTGCAATGGGGTAAGGACACCAGCTCAAGAATATTAGCATCATTTAGTAACCTCTGCCCTCAGCCTGCTGAAGAAAGAGGACCTGGGTGACAAGATGCCTGCAATGCTCGCTCCACCAGCTTTGCTGTCTTGTTTTGGTGGCCCCTCCACTTCTTCCTACAGGTCCGCAGCTGTTCCCATCTTTGCCAGCACACTACTCCAATGTCCCCTAGGCCCTGAATTCCATGAGCTCTGAACCACTAGCCCTCCTTAACATAGAAGTCATTCATCCATGCAGCCAAAAGCATTTACTGAAAACCCAAGATGTGTTGGGCATCAGAAGAGGAGATTTTAGAAAATCCACCTGGTAGGGCCTGGGGGGTAAAGGTGAGAAAAAGACACCAATCAAGACATTAGCAGGATTTCAGACAGTCGCCAACAAAGAAAGGACAAGGGAATTCACCCAGGATCCCCTCAGTCTCTAGCGTCAACAAGAGGGAGCTTGTCCCTAAATGTATTTGTAAGTCATGGAGGACAAGTAGGACTCACCCCTTTCAGAGCAGGGCTCTGCACCTTTAGATTCAGCAAAGATTATTCTATGTGTAAGGAATTCTGTCCAAAACAATCTGGGGAAACTGTAGATCCTATCGCCTTCAACTTCTCCCTAGATCTTCTCTTCTGTCCTCACATGCTGCTTGCAGAAACGCCATATTCTATGCTTTTCTTTCAGAGGAGATCATCAGGGACATGAGGTCAAGCTCCACTCCTGCCCTTACAAGATATTTATTGAATCTCTGCATGTCGGTGGGAATAAGAGTTGCTGTGGAGGGTTCCTGGTGTGAGAAAATTCGTGCTGACAGCTACTCACTGCAGGGAAAGGTGAGGAGAAGCATGTCGAAAATCATACAGTCACATATGTCTTCAGTTTAGGTGTTACATTTAATTTGAGGAGACGGTTCTATGGCTTAAAATAACTTTGAAAACCATTATTATCGATTTTTTAGAGAGATGATAGAAATACATTTCTATCAAAAGTTAGTAACTGTCCTGACAACCACCATCATCCATGCTAGGACAGAGTGTGAAATGAGCCTGGGGTTCTCTGGCCACCAAGGCACAAGTAACCTCAATGTCATCTAATCTCCAGTCAGTAACTTGGTGGTATCCCACACAAAAGATGAGCCCATGATCAGACTCCCATGAAGAGAAAACACTGGGCTCCTCCACAGCTGCATGGTGAAGGTCTTCAAAGCCACCTTGCTTTGCTCCTTTGAGCACATATTTGAGTGGATTCAGAGGCAGGTAAATGCCTTAAACACAGACTGCTTCAGATTTCTCTGCTCTATGGAAGTATCTCTCAGCCCTCCCCATTTCAAAAGAGCTTACTCTGCTCCCCTTAAATCTCTGTACTGATTTTCTGCACCTAGGAAAGGAAATGCTTCAACTCAACAAGACACAACGTCTCTGCTCCTCCAAGCCATTGCTGTCCAATAAGCAAGGCAGAGCTGTAAGACACCCCTGAAGGACACAGACCAGACACAAGAACCCGAGGTCCTCTGGTTTGTGGTCGGGAACACATGCTGGTATCCCTCATTGTCCTGTCCAACCGCCTAAGTCTCCCAGCATCACTTTCTAGGGACTTAGAGAATACAGAGTTTCTATCCTCTAATTGTGTCTCATGCCACCATTCTTTCCATGGTGGTTTTAGTGAGGATGTCCCCTGGGCTCCTGTATTTGAACACCTGGTCCCCAGCAGGTGATGCTGTTGGGATGTTAGGGAATATGATCTTCATGGAGGAAGTCCATTGCTGGGGCAGGCTTTGAGGATTCAAAGACTCACACCATTCCCAATTCTCTCTCTCTCTCTCTCTCTCTCTCTCTCTCTCTCTCTCTCTCTCTCTCTCTCTCTCTCCTATGTCCTGGTGTTATGTGTGTGTGTGTGTGTGTGTGTGTGTGTGTCTGTGTCTGTGTGTGTGTGTAATTACAGGAAATGATATGAGCCCTCAGCTCTCTGCTCCTGCAGCCATGCCTTCCACTTGATGCTATGCCTAGAACCACATTCCCTAGTCTTCCTTCTAGAAGTTGCTTTCTTCACAGTGTTCTATCACAGTAACTGCAAAGTAACTAATACACATGTTTTTAAGCAACATATATATTTTACCTTCACAGAAATGAAGCAATAGATTCATTTCCCATATTTCTCAGGAGAAGTAGGCTTAAAGCATTGTGGGAGAGACCTGTAAAGCACACAGCCACAGCTAAATGACAACTATTTGAAGAAGCTGGATGATATTTTACATGATGTAGCTTATCCTTTAAGGCAGAAATGACATTTTCTCCTACAGCTACAATACATGGTTTTCTATCAGATGGTATACAAACAACTTAACCTCCTTGAAATGATTACAGTCAAGACTTCTTACTTCTGACCAAGAGATGGTAATGTTCACCCATAATTTCAGCACACTAACACTGGGATAGGAAGATGGAGCTTTCAAACTCAGCCTCAGCTGCAGAGCAAGATCCTGTCCTGAAAATGAGCTTCTCTACATATAATCTTGAGTTTTAATTGCCTAGTAGTCTTATTTCCTGAGAATTAATTAATTAAGACTAATATATGTTGCTAGGTCATAAATTCTGATTTGTAGAAGAAAAAAAGATTCACTGAATTGTCTCTCAATGTTTAATCACTCCTAATTAAATCTATGTTAGGCCTCTGCAGCACGATAAAGGAAAGATCACTAAGACACCATAACAATCATGTTTAGAGTCATGCAGCAGATAGAGAATCCTTGCAGCTTAAACACTTGAGGTCAGAGTCCCATGAAAGGCTTTTCAGAGGTCCTTTAAGTCCCCCTCCTCATATGATGCCCCCGCTCATTTGGCCAAAGACCCTACCATTTAATGCCAGGGAGAATGACATCCTGGGCTCACTGCAATATGACAGGAGGAAACCATGTTGTGACAACCCAGCTCAGATATTCTTTGTAGTTTGCTCTCTCTACAGGAGAGGCAGAAAGTTTTCATTGGACCCAGATGTGTCCTGCTTCCCCACAGTGTCCTTAGAATGTTGTTTACTGCAAACCATCATGAATAGCTACCTACAGAATTTCATACAATCTCACCCAAGTAGCTGATGTGTTCCCTAGAGAAGGAAAGAAATGAAGAAATAGAATTCCTTTTGTCTCTCTGTGCTTACCCCCACCCCCACAATATAAAAATTTGCATGTTCAGAAAGCTAGTTTCCTTCTCAAATGACAGATTTTAATTTTTACATCCATCATATTTTCAGGCTTCTGAGTGGTGTTGTATGTATACAATGTAGATTGATTAAATCAAACCAATTGATATATCCATCAACTCAAATACTTTACATTTTTATAGTAAGAACATAAATTTGTTTGACAGAAGTTCTGAAATGCACAATGTATTATTAATATATTGTGCAGTAGATCTCCAAAAGTTATTCATCCCCCCAATTGAAATTCTGTATTCTTTGATCAACAGCTCCCCATTGTAGTCTGTCCAGCCTCCATTAACCATTCACCTTGTCTCTACTTGTACAAGTTCTGTTATTTTAGATGTTAAACAGAGTGAGATCAAGCACTATTTTTTTTACTGTCCCTAGCTTATTTGGCTTAGGGTCATGTCTCAGTTTCACCTGTATCATTACAAATGATAGATGTCATCATCTTCTTAATGTCTGAATAATGAGCCAGAGAGATGGCTGAGTGGTTAGGAGCACTTGTTGTTCTAGCGGAAGTCTCAGGTTCAATTCCCAGCATTCACATGATGTCCCAGAACCATCCTATCTCCAGGTCCAGGGCATCCATTGCCCTCATCTGACCTCAATGGGCAACACACACACACACACACACACAGACACACACACACAAACACACACACACACACACACACACACACACACACGAGAGAGAGAGAGAGAGAGAGAGAGAGAGAGAGAGAGAGAGAGAGAGAACATATAAATATGTCTACATATAAAATTAAATAAAATTTTAATATTTAATTTCTGGATTGGACTATATCATATGTATGTGTCACATTGTCTCTATTCTCCTATTCATTGAGGTACACTGGTTCATTGATTGTAATTATAATTGGTTGATGTAAGTGGTTAGCTGTTAGGAACTCTCTCACAGTGAATATGAGGGTGCAGATACTCTACATGTTGATTGCAAATTCTTGAGGAATACTGAGAAGTGGGATTACTAGATCATTGCCTTACGTAGGGTTTCAATTGCTGTGAAGACACACCATGACCACATCAACTTTTATTTAAAAATACATTTAATTTGAGTGGCTCACAGTTTCAGAGGTTTAGTTCATTATCATCATGGTGGAAAACATGGTGGCATGCAGGCAGGCATGGAGCTGGAGAAGGAGCTGAGAGTTTTATATCATGATCTTCAGGAAAGAGGAAGCAAACTGTGACATTGGGTGTAGCTTGTGCATAGGAGACCTCAAAGCCCACCCCCACAGTGACACACTTCCTGCAACAAGGCCACACCTACTTCAGCAAGGCCACACCTCCTAAGAGTGCCACTAGCTTCAGGGGCCATTTTCTTTCCAACCACCACAGTCATGTAATAGTTTGGTTTTGTCAGAGCCTTCTATTCAGTTTTCCATAACGACAATACTCATTTAAATTTTCATCAACAGTGTGCAAAGGTATCCCCATATGGCTTTCTGGAAATATTTTGTTTGTACTTGTTGTTGGAGTTTGAACTAAGGCTTTGTAAGGATATAATGAATTTCTGACACAGCATGGGAACATCTGATGCTGACATTTCTCAAGAAAGGAATTTGGAATGCCAACATATGTAAGAAGGTGCACAGAGGTGCCTGTGGTCATCTTCAAATTTCTAGGGAATAGTTTTGGTATAAAGTGCTTCCTTTTCTCAGAGGTTTTTCTGAGACTAATAACATTATGCTTTATCCAACCTTGAACATGCTGGTCTGTGAGGCACTCCTCTCTGCTGACCTGTAACCTCTAACCCTATCATCAAAGGAGCAGAAATTATAACAATGATACTTGAAAATTGCATTCACCTTCTCAGCTGACTTGAATCTCCATTCCAGTTCTTCTGGCATTCATCAGGAGAGGCCATTGGGCCAACCTCTCACACTTATGACTAGTGTAATGGCTGTCCATTTCACCAACAGTAGGCAGCAACAATAGTCAGCATTTCTTCAGGAGATTAGGAAAGTCCCCACTTCAGCTGAAAATAAAGCATCATTAAATATGGGGATGCAAATACCTCTATGGTAGGGTATTAGCATTGTTTGAGTGTATGCCTAAGAATAAAATAGCTGGGTCCTATGGTAGTCCTATTTTTAATATATTGGCAAATCTCCAAATCGACTTCTACATTGGCTGTATTCATCTGTTCTCCATCAACAGTGAAGAAGAGACCTCTATGTCCACATCCTCTCTAACATTTGTGGTCATTGTTGATGACAGTCATTCTGAGTGGAGTGAGGTAGTGTCTCAAATAGTATCAATTTGCATTTCTTTCTAATGGCTAGAGATATTGGACACATGAAAAATAGTTATTGGCTCTTTGTTTCTTTGTTTCTTTCTTTCCTTCCTTCCTTTCTTTCCTCCCATTCTTTCCTTTTCTTTCCTTCCTTTCTTTCTCTCCTTCTTTCTTTCTCTCCTTCTTTCTTTCTTTCTTTCTTTCTTTCTTTCTTTCTTTCTTTCTTTCTTTCTTTCTTTCTTTCTTTCTTTCTTAATTGTCTATTCCATTCACTTGCCCATTTATGGATTGGAAGTTTAATTTGCTTGGTGTTTAATTTCTGAAATTCCCTGCATATTTTAGATAATAGCCTATGATGGCCAATCTTGACGGCCAATTTGACTACATTTGGAAGGAACTAAAACCCAAGCAGCTGGGCACACCTATGAGCGATTTCTTAGGTAGATGATTTGAGATGGGAGAACCATCCCAAATCTGGGCCTCACCTTCTGGTGGCAACCCACATAAAAGGACATGGGAGAAGGAAGGTTTTGCTTCTTACCTGCTTGCTATCTCTTTTGCTGACAACTACATCCATCTGGTTACTGAGGCACTCCTTCCTTGGTAATAAGACCTACTTCTTCAGGATTCCATCACAGACAGGACCAGAAGATCTCTAGGAATTCTCTGGAACTCCAGCACTTGATTGGAATTGCTGAGACATCCAGTCTTGTGGACGGAACAACACCATCCTTGGTCTTCCTGTCAGGGGACAGCCATTATTGTTTCCTTGGCTGTACAGAAACTTTATTTTCATGGAGTTCACCTATTGATACTTGGGACTAGTTCCTCTGCCTTTGGTGCTCTGTTTTAAAAGTTCTAGACTTTCCCACTATCTTGAAGTGTTTCTCTGGTGTATTCTTCTAGAAGATTTTGTTCTGGTTTTAAACTAAGGCTTTAGATTCACTTTGAAATTATTTTTTGTAGAAAGTGGAGGATGAGAATCTAAGTTTATTCCTCTACAGGTGGATATTCCGTTTTGCCAGCACGACTTTTGAATTGTTTTCCAAAGATTTTTTTTGTCCCTTGTCAGAAACTGTGAGAATTGCATTGCCACTTTCTGCCAGCACCTCTGTTCTACCCATTAGTCTTCCTGTCCATTGTTGAAACAAGACCAGATTATTTCTATCACCATGACTCCATGGCATAATTTAAGGTTGGGTATTGGCACAGATCTAGTGGGGTTTTTATTCCTTAAAACTGCTTTGGTATTTGGGGTCTTTTGTGGTCCCATATGAATTCCTTTGTTATCTTTTCTAGCCTGATAAATATGACATGGGAATTTTGATATGTATTGCCTTAATTTTGAATGTTAATTCTGGGAGTAGAGATTTTTTTTAATGATTTTGGTTCTGCCTATGCAGAAACATGGATTAGTTTTCCATCATCTAGTATCTTCTGTGATTTCCTTTTGTAATATCTTGAAACTTCAGAGAGAAAGAAACCCTGTCTTCTCCCTCATGTATAGAATATAGTCAATAATATAGCATAAATGTTAACAAATGCACATGTGTACAGTATAAGGGACTGAGGAAGCATGAGCACAGATGATTAAAGTGAGTTATGAAAGTGTATTAAACAATTTTTTGAGTTCTAATTCTGTCATGGATTTTTTTGTCTTGGTGGTAGATAGATAAGCACATAAAATGTATTTTCTGCTAAAAGTGTAAAATTGAATGTGAAGCTTCACACCTTCCATTCTGAATGCCAATTCTAACTGTAAAGAAGTTCATTAAGTAGTATCGACTTTGGGTCTGGTTAATTTTGGTGTGTGGTTTTATTTACAAGGTTTTCTTAATAATAAAGTTCATGAGTGGATCATGGAGGCGATTGGGGGAGAAAACTATGAACAGAATATATTATATGAAAAATATTTTATTTTCAATTAAATTTTTCAAAACATAATAGAAGAAAATGAAAGAAGCCACTCTATTTTATAGACTAGTTCAGGGTAACCAGCTGGGCCTCTGAGCTGCATGTGGCCCAAAATTGCTATACATGCAGCCCAACATAAAATCATAAGCTCAGTGAAAACATTAGGAGATTTTGGTGTGTGTGACTGTTTAGTAATTATATCATGTGACGCTTGAGCATGAAGTTTGTAGATGACAACACGTCCTATTGTCATGCAAAAGGAATAAATGTGAACTCTATTGATAAACATGCATGACCTCAGTTTGATGGTAGTGTGAGGCTTCCCATGTTTAATGCTCCAACTCCAGACTCTCCATGTGACACCCTCCGATCTGTCTGTGCTCCTGGTGTCTTATTAATGAAATGCAGAGATTATCAACGTTGTTTTAACCTTCCATTGCAGACAATGGGTGTCTAATGGCATTTGGAAAATAGGGAAGCATTCCTCTTTGACCATTAAGAGCACACAGCTCAGCCATGACTCACACCAAGCCAACATGCTTTAATATCAGCTGTCACATCACACTGCTGTTACATCAGCAGCTGAGATGTTGAAATACTCAAGCCTTGCTTTCTATTTTCTTGTCAATTTTCACACAAAATAAATACAGTTCCTTATCTGTTATTATTTTTAATCACAGCAAGTTTTCTATACCATCATAGAAGAAAACAGAATTCAAAAAGGAGAAGAAGCTGATGGTGGTGGCATGCACCTTTAATCTCAGCACTGGGGAGCAGAGGGCAGAGGATCTCCATGAGTTCAAGGACAGCCTGGTCTACAGAGCAAATTCAAGGACAGCCAGGACCACACAGAGAAACACTGTCTGGGGACAAAAAGAAATAAAAACAGGGGGATTCATATAATTCATAGAAGACAATACATTCGTGGCACTAAACTCATTCTGAGAGATGTGCCTTTTCAGGCTGGGAAGAAGGCTCAGCAGTTAAGAGCACTGTCTGCTCTTCCAAGAATCCTGAGTTCAATTCCCAGCAACCACAGGCTGACTCCCTACCTTCTGTAATGAGATATGGTGCCCTCTTCTGGACTGTAGGCATACATGCAGGCAGAACAATGTGTACATAATAAACAAACTAATCTTAAAACAAAACAGAAAAGACGTGTATTTGCAGGAAGAAAATGTAAGCACAGAGAGGAAGGTCTCGGTGAAATTAGAGGGGGATGACAGGGGACAATCAAGGGTAAAAGTGACCAAAATACATTAAATACATGTATGAAATTGTCAAAGAATAAAAACTAAGCTTTAACAGGAATTTGAATGCAAAAGCATTTTACAAGGGTAACATCATCAGGATGAAATTTGGAAATGGCCAAGGGATTAAATCATCTTCACTTCCAGGAATCCCCAAAGAGTGTTGATACTGAACATGGTGACATCATTTACATTTCAGAAGTAAGATGACCAACATACTTCCGGTGTCATAAACAACATTTGTGCCAGACTTGACAATGAAAACTGACTTACAGATTGAATCATTTAGTGCATTTGACCACTCCTTTCATCTTTAAGGTGAAAACCCACCCGTCAACACCATGTTTCACACCATAAGTGCTCCAGGTGAAGGTGGGCTTAGGGGGAGCTCAAATGAAGGCAAATAATTGCATGCATTTCAACACAGTTAAGACAGCTTTGTGAACAGGGATGTCACCTGTTACATTAGACATGAGAAGTTGAAAACAGAGTTCAAGATTTTCAGGAATAATGTCACTATTATGGTATAATCCCAGGTCCATTTTAGTCAGCATTTATATGTTACCTACTGATTTTACAGGAGAATGCCTAGAACTGCAATCCTCCGTTCAACCCAAGAATATTTTTAATAAATTATTTATATATTTTTATTTTATGTTAATTGGTGTTTTGCCTGTATGTATGTCTGTGTGAGAGTGCCAAATCACTCTGGAACTGGAGTTACAGAACGTTGTGAGCTCCCATATGGGTACTAAGAATTGAACCTGGGTCATCTGGAAGAACAGACAGTGCTCTTAACCACTGAGCCATCTCTCCAGCACCCTGTAAAATATTTTTGATCATGTCCCTTCATGACCTTTAAAGATAGTTTATAGTTTCTCAGCGAGGGATGGTCACACCACAATCACACTGTATTCACACCATCATTTTTCACAGCCTGTACACTGAACAAACACTTTGAGGATTTGAACACACAGGACTGAAGAGATGGCTCAGAGGTCTTAACAGACCACACTGCTCTTTGCAGAGGACCCATGTTTAATTCTGAGCACCCAAGTTAAATAGCTCATACCCACATATAATTTCAGCTCCTCTGGCTTCCAAGAGCAACTGTACTCACACACACAATCTCAAACTTAAACACAAACACAGACACATACACATAATCAAAAGTCCAAAATCATTTAGAGGAATGTCTTCTAGATATGACAAAGAAACTACACCCATGAAATCTGAACAATGTGGCTGCTTAAACAAGACCAGAACAATGTCAACAACAGCAGTTGACCTTCCAAAGTGAGGGGGAGGAGCAAGAGGCCCCATTCCAAGATGAAGAGCAACAGGCGATTATAAACTGCTGAGATGGGGAGAATGAGTCTTCTCCAAAGATGAGCCCCCTAATGGTTATCTAATCCCAAGAGGATTAAAAGAAACATGTGTTCAAGCAACTCAAACCATCTAAGTAGCTGGATTTATATTTTTATCCCCTTGTTTGTGTGTGAGAAAGACAGAATGATAGGTAAAGAATGAGAGGCTATGATCTGAAAGGGATGGAGGGACATGGAGTTAGAGGAATAACAGACAGAATGATATAATTGTATTTAAATTTTCTTTTAATTTGAAGTGTTAAGAACACTAACAGTAATATTAGAAATAAAATATCTCTCCTTTGGGAAGAGAAGAGCCATTCTGCTTGCTTCACCAAGTCTTCATGGGCTGAGGGAATATGGCCAGCAACCATGCGGGCTCCTCAGGGGTCTTAGGTCCGCACACAGTAAGCATCCTTGCCAGATGCCTCATGTATCTCAGTCAGTGCCAAGACCCCAAGCAGACACAAGCTGTTCCCCAGCCGCTGTTGGAGGCCGTTGTGACTGAGGTGAGTGGTGGGGTTGTCAAGGAAGAGTGCCTGACATATGTACCAGTCCCTTTCAAAGCTGGAAACATGTGAGTAGCAAGATGTGAAATTGCAACTAGCTGAGCAGGTGGATGGCCAGAGGCCCAGCGGCTTGGACCAGCTCAGCCTCTGGCCCACCTCCCTGGTGAGCCGAGCCTGGCCATATTCTCTGTTAGGATGCCCCACTCTGTGATCCGTGAAGTGGTGCAATCGGAAAAGGAGATGGTGTTTGCAGGGCAAGGCTGAAGTCATTTACAAGTCTCTACACATAGACTGTAGTCAGGTTTGTCTCCCAGACCCTAGGCTTTTCTATTTTTTTTTAATTTTAATTTCACTGTTACCTTGACTATTGTCCTTTTTATTGCAGTGTTGGAGAAGCAGAAGGTATTTGTGCCTCCTCTATTACTGCAAAAAAACAAATGTAACAATAAACTTGCTAAAAATCAGCCTGCAAAAAAAAAAAAAGAAATAAAATATCTCATCCACATCTTAGATAATTACTGAGATCAAAGCTAAGTCTAATAAGCCAAGGAGTGAAAGAATTGTTTCTCAAAAGCAATGCCAAATATCCCACCAGATGCAAGCTGTCCTCCTTTACTTTTATGATGAGAGCATACCAAAATAAAATTTATACTAACATGTGTTCAATTCCTTTACTAGTTATCACAAAACTGCATCCTGCTCTATGGTTTTAATAGATTGCCTCAGCCGGGCGGTGGTGGCGCACGCCTTTAATCCCAGCACTCGGGAGGCAGAGCCAGTCGGATCTCTGTGAGTTCGAGGCCAGCCTGGGCTACCAAGTGAGTCCCAGGAAAGGCGCAAAGCTACACAGAGAAACCCTGTCTCGAAAAAACCAAAAAAAAAAAAAAAAAATAGATTGCCTCTGAATGGTCACAATATAATTGAGATTGTTATATTCTGTGAGAGTTTTGTTGCTTCTATGGGTGTTCAGATCAACTTTCCTTATAGTTGGATGAATAATGTGTAGCCCAAAAACAGTTGCCCCTTCACTGTGGCCCAAAATGGCCAAAAGGTTACAACCCATGGACAGGATGATTAATTCTGATCCAATTAACATCAGGACTCCAGTTCACAACTAGGACAAGAAAGTCTCTCTTGGTCACAAAGTATGAAAGGAGGAAATTCAAAAATATCTGCAAACATAAGGTGTTGGTGGTAAAGAAGGACCTGGGTTGCTCCGTGGTTATCTGGATGTTACACATACACCTATTCATAGGGCAAGGCCAGCCTGTCTCACCTCCCAGAGCTGGTCTCACACAGCTCTAGCCATCTTGTGCTCTAAGCTCAGATCCTCAGCTCACTCCAGTCAATATCAGCCTTTTCCAGGCCTGGATCCATGTCTCTCTCACTGCTGGATCTACTCCACTAAATAATCGTTCAAGATCTTACCAAGCTCCTTGTTTATCTATGGAAGATCCTAGGCTACACTGTAGAAAATGCCAGAGGAATCATCAGCAGAGAAGTCAGTGCTGATCTAATATTACTAAACATTAAATTCAATTCTGAAGCTCTTGCTTAGAGACAAATGCCAATACATAATCAACAGAAACCTATACAGGGCATTGTGAATTGTTTACTATGCTTAACTATGTGTGATGGTAAAACATGATCACTGGCCTCAGGCAAACACTTGCTTTTGACATTTCTTTGTGACTCCCGAGCAGTCGAGGAGAGTCAGAATGAGTTAAGATTAGTTGACCATACTATTTCAACAGATGGTTCCACAGTGTGATCAGAAGTCCCAGAGGTTAATGAGATGATGTATGGAAATTTGCCTAATCAAGTAGGGCCCAATATCAATGCTCAGTAAATAGTGTATGAGTCTATATGCAGTATTTTAATTATTTAAGGGTTAATTGGTTATCAGTATTATTTTTAGAAAAAAAAGAAAGAAAGAAACAAAGCAATTAAAAGGATGTAAGAGAAAAGAAAGGACACACTTTTGTTTAGTACAGTCACTGTGACTTCCTGGGTCCTCATGCAGTCCTCAACCACAGTCTCCACACCATTTACACTCTTGGTCATTATCCCAGCTTAGCTCATAAGATGTCAATGTGGTGACAGTGTCATTTTGACCCAAACCAGAAAACGTCCTTACGTCCTGAAAGAAATCAGCAAAGAGGAGTACAGGTTTAAAATGCCTGGGAGGTCACTGAGCACTGACCTCCTTCATCCCGCCAAGGACTGTGTCTACTCTGCCCTCCTCCAACCTGAGCAGCCTTCCTGGAAGATGCCACTAGTCCTGATTCTCTTAACCTTGTTTCTGCTGCTTGGAGCTGGTGGAGGTGAGTGAACACTCCTGTCCCAGCACTGCCATCCCATTACTCCTCTGCAGACTCTCTGCCCAGCTCTAGACAGGAACTGTCCTGAACTGAACCAGAGATTTCAGAACCTCAGGTCCCATACCAGCCCAGACCAGGAAATCTGTCACTGGCTAGATTCTCAACATGGTCTGAAGCAGGACGGTGACCTCAGAAGACTTAGAGGGCACTACCTTCTCCCTGCTTTTTTGTCACCAGGAGAATGAATCATTCTTACACAGGGACATCACAGAGAATCTAAACATACAAAAAAGTTCATCATTAACTTTACTTGAGCCCAGGGCAAGGGCAGCTTTAATGACCAGCCTGCAATGGGGTAAGACCACCAGCTCAAGAATATTAGCATCATTTAGTAACCTCCACCCTCAGCCTGCTGAAGAAAGAGGACCTGGGTGACAAGATGCCGCATTGCACACTCCACTAGCTTTGCTGTCCTGCTTTGGTGGCCTCACCACTTCTTCCTGCAGGTCCCCAGCTGTTCCCATCTTTGCCAGCACATTACTTCTTTGAAAAGGGCTCTGTGGCTTTAGAATCAAAAATTATTCTATGTGCAAGGAATTCTGTCCACAACAGTTTTGGGGGACTCCAGATTTCACCCCTCACCTCTCCCTAGATCTTCCCTCCTGACCTCAACTGCTGCTCCCAGACACCCCATATTCTAGTTTTTTCTTTCAGAGGAGATCATCGGGGGCCATGAGGTCAAGCCCCACTCCCGCCCTTACATGACATTTATTAAGTACGTGGATGACAATGGGAATAGGAAATGCTGCGGAGGCTTCCTGGTACAGGACAACTTCGTGCTGACAGCTGCTCACTGCCTGGGAAGGTGAGGAGAAGCAGCCAACCCATGTTTTCTGAGACCCACATCAGATGTTTCCATCCTCTACTTGTGGATGCTCCTGTGAGCACACTAGAGGGTAGGACTGTGAAAATGGAAGTCTGAAAACAGGGACACTGAGGTCAAATAGTGAAGGTCAGAGCCAGCAGCACATTTGAGTTGAAAGCAGCTACCCTGGCCAGACTGGAGCAGTGGTTGATGTGTTGATATATTGTGTAGCACAATGTATAACATATCGGATCAGAGGACAGATCCAGAGACTAGATTAGACATAGAGGCCAGACAGTGTTGATACACACCCTTAATCCTATCACTTCAGAGGCAGAGATCTGTGATTTCAAGGCCAAACTGGAAAGAGAGCCAGGCAGTGGTGGCACACATTTTTATTTCCAGTATTTGATATCTTTGTCTTTGCTTTGGAAGGATACATGCCTTTAATCCCAGGAAGTAATATGGCAGGGCACAGTAAGGTATATAAGGCTTTAGGAAAGAGGAACTTGCTCTTTTTTGGTGGACAATTTCATAGGGATAAGAACTAGTAGCTTGCTCTCTGCCTCTCTGATCTTTCAGCATTACCTCAATGTCTGATTCTGGATTTTTTATTAATAAGACCTTTTAAGATTTGTGTTACAAGTTGAAGTTGAAAGTACACATGAGGAGTCAGTGCAAACTATAGAATATTGCCTAGAAATAAGAGGAAGCCTCTAGGAGTCTAATGTCCTTGAAAAGCAAAGAGCAGCAGGTCAAACCCTGAGGCCCTCCTGTCTCAAGTCCCCTCAGCTAGAGCCCCACCCTGTCCACCCTACCTTTTACACCTCCTGGACTGTGTCCTCTCTCACTCAGAACCTCTCATCTCCAATCTGCTTGTACAGCTCAATGACAGTCACTCTAGGTGCCCACAACATCAAGGCACAGGAGGAGACCCAGCAGATCATCCCTGTGGAAAAAGCCATTCCTCACCCTGCCTATGATCATAAGGATGATTCCAGTGACATCATGCTCTTAAAGGTGAGACCTGCCCCATCCTGGTCCAGGGATGCCTCCTGCCCTCACCCTCTCCTTCCCTCCCTTCTATCCTGGCCTTCATGGTGTCTCAGCTCAGCTGGCAATGAGCTCCACTCTCTCTTCTTCCCCAACAGCTGGAGATTAAGGCCAACATGACTAAAGTTGTGAGACCCCTGAAGTTGCCCTGGCGCAAGGTCCGTGTGAAGCCAGGGGATGTGTGCTCTGTGGCTGGTTGGGGAAAGATGGCCCCAGAGGGAAACTATGCAGACACACTCCAAGAGGTGGAGCTGACAGTACAGATGGATCAGTTGTGTGAGTTCCACTACCCACGTTATTACAACAAAGCCAATGAGATATGTGTGGGGGACCCAAAGATCAAACATGCTACCTTCCAGGTAAGTTGGATTTTCATTCTCTCCTGGCTCCGTGGGAAGGGAAAGGCAATCCTGAATCTAGAGATCCACCATCAAGAGGACTTCTTTATGTGATCTTTCTCCCTGGGAACAACAGTAACCAATAACTAACTAGAGCCTTCTGAGCTGACAAGGAGTCTCAGTAAAGGTAGCTCGTATAAAAGCAGGATTTGCACAGTCCTCCTGACATCCAGGTCCAGGCTTTAGAAAGCTCTGCTCCCTGCCTGTGTCATTAACACAAGCAGGTATCTCCACAGAGCAGACACCCACTTTTGTCCATGGTCTTGTCCTCCATG
Organism: Peromyscus leucopus; assembly: GCF_004664715.2. NCBI lineage: Eukaryota > Metazoa > Chordata > Mammalia > Rodentia > Cricetidae > Peromyscus > Peromyscus leucopus. Next base: position 67,745,845 of record NC_051070.1, read on the forward strand.
CTCACATCAGGCCCACTGACCTGTCCCCATGTTCTTAAACAATGGCCTGGACATGAGGGTCCCACACACCTTTATATTGAGTGGATCACAGACCTGGAGAAAGGGCAGAGGCTGGGCTCAGGAGGGAGGTGAAGCAGTAACCCTGTCCACAATCAGAGCAGGAAGCCCAGGGACATCCAGGCCTGCACTATGATCTCCCACAAGCAGAGAACACAAGCCACACGTCTCTGAGGGAGCTTGGGACTAGGGTGAACAACAGCTCAGTCTACTCTGGCCCCTGTCCATTCACAGGGGGATTCTGGAGGGCCTCTCCTCTGTAACAAAGTGGTTGCAGGCATCGTCTGCTATGGACATAAGGATGGTTCAGCGCCTAGAGTCTTCACCAGAGTGTCAAGTTTTCTATCCTGGATAAAGGAAACGATGAAACGCAGCTAACTCCAGAGCAAGCCAGATTGCTTCCTGACTCAGCATCATCCCTACAGCTGAGTCCAGGATTGTCCTAGGACAGAAGCCACAACTCAATAAAGATGTCTTTGATCAATCAGAAGTCTGGTTTCATATCACAGGGACCAACTCTGTGCTAGGCAGGCCAATGACACACTTTTGCTCTCTGCTCACCCGACACCATACACTCACCTCCCCCAAAGCTCAGGCACGGCCATTGCCAGCTCATTTTCACTGGTCCCACTCTGCAGTGCCTGCCCTTCTGACAGACTAAAGCTGAGCTGGGGGTCTCCTGTCCTGGGGCTCAGGGTGAACTTTTCCTCCTCTGTGTCATATGGAAGAAAGGAGAGGGAAAGCACCACTGGTCCTGGAGACATGGGCGACAGAGCCCAGGTCAGTGTAGATGGGCCTTTCTGGAAACAATGTCTCTGTCCCACAGCTTAACCATTAATATGACAGCAATTTCAGTAAGGGATGTACCACATCTAGAACAAGATCCTCTCTTCCTCTGGATACAGGGCCAAGCTTCCTCCAACCTCCTAACTCTATGTCCTTCTCCTTCCTGACTGCTCTGATGAGTCTATCAGCTTCTGTATTTTACAAACTTGCAGGTCTGAGCACATCCCTACCTCTTATTTCTCTACAACCAAAGCCATGTGTGGTTCCTCCCATTAGGGGCTCAGCCCTGTGGTGCCAGCCCACCTCAGGCCCTGGCAGAGTGGTACCTCTCAAAGGTCGAGGCCACAATTGCATCAGAGAGGGTCTATGGAGGCCAGGGCTCTCATTGTCTCTCTCCAGAACCCTGTACCCCACCTCCCACATGCTCATGCCTAGGGAAACTCTTCCCAGTCAGCTCACTTCCTCCTGTGTGCTCAGCATCCACAGCACCAGGGTCTCTCGCAGCAGGAGCCCCTCTGAGCATGTCCATCTCAGTCCCTGCTGGATTCTTGGATAGGATGCCGGGCTTGTCACTGGGCTTATGTCACTTTTTGACATCCACAAGGGCAAAAGAACTAGAAATCCCTTCTATTCATCAGTCAGCACTGAAGTATATAAAGTTTCCAATGACTTTAGTCAGTTAGCTTCTACTGGGAAAGTATTCAGAAATGCATCATTTTTACAGAGGGGAGAGGGCGATAGAAAGAGAATAACACAACCAAGACAGACTGTTGTATTTATTTTAAAGGAAACAGATACAGAGGCATTATGCAGATTTAAGTCATAAGAGATACATATATTTGGAATCATAATTCAAAAACAGAATTAAACATAAATCAAGGAGGCTGGAAAAAATACAAAAATTTAAAAAATGGTGTGAAGAAATACCCCTAATATTTAGACATTCCTGATTACTGCTGCATCCATGGTTCCTAAGATTTCCTGGGCTTCTCATTGTTAGGAAGTTCTTGACCTGAGACTATAGGCAGAATGTGTGGCTTTTTGTTAAATAAGTCTCCCTTGTTGGACTCACATTGCAAATTAAATCCAATCTTCCAGCCATGGTTTCTCACACCTCTAAATCCATGATTGGGAGGCAGAGTGTGGCTGATCTCTGAGTGCAAGGCCAGCCAAGCCTGCAGAGAAAATCTCTGTCTCAAAAGAAACAAACTAAAAAATGCTTAAATTAACTTAAATAAACTTAAAACTCCAAGCAGCCTTGGCTTCAGGATCCTTTCCTGTCAGACTCTTATCAGATAACAAATACAGCTTAATGCCTTCCTATTTCAAATAGACAGAGCATCACATTCTTTTGGAGATGAAGTAAAAATTTTTTTGGAGCAGGCAACTTTCAAAAACATGCTTTTATATTAGAAGTGATGAAGTTGACACACAGTTTCTGTTAGGGAACTGGAAAACAAACCCACCCTGGAGACATAAAAGGACCTAGCTATTGGAGACAATAAAAACAAAGAAGAGTGCAGAATCAAGGGGAAAATGCATGTCAAAAATCATACAGTCACAATGTATTCAGTTTAGGTGTTACATTGACTTTGAGGAGATGTTCTATGCCTTAAATAACTTTGAAAACCATTATGGTGCATCCTTTAGAGAGGAAATAAAGTAAATTTCTGCAAAAAGGTAGTAACTTATCCAACAAACAGCATCAACCATGTTAGGACAGAGCCTGAACTTAAAAAAAAATAAAATCCAGGATTCCCTGGCCACCAAGGCACAAGTGACCTCAATGTCATCTAATCTCCAGTCAGTAACTTGGTGGTATCCCACAAAGAAGACAATCCCATGCTCAGATCTCCTGGTGAGAGAAACCCCTGGGCTCCTCCCACAGCTGCATGGTGCAGTGTAGTAGGACAGGCCCATAGGGTTGAGGAAATTGCCTCAAACCAGTTGTCAAGGCATGCGTGTAATGTACTTCCTTATGTGCCAACTTGGAGTCTGCCTGAGGGCCTGGCAACAGGGGCTGTCAGAGATTCTGATCATGCCCAGCCAATGATAGATGACCACACAATACCACCATATTGGGACACAGCTTGGGTGCTGGGAGGAGGGTGTAAGGCCTTCCCTTTTATTGAATAAACAAGTCTGCACTTTGCCTTCAAATGACTCCAGGTGTCTGTATCATTGACACCACACTTTCTCACCCCCTCCCCAAAGGAAGCCTTAGGATCCAAGCAACAGTGGAGGTGTTTAAAGCCACCTTGCTTTGCTCCCTTGAGCACACATTGGAGTGGATTCAGAGGCAGGTAAATGTCTTAACACACACACTGCTTCAGATTTCTCTGCTCTATGGAAGTATATCTGAGTTGTTCCCATTTCAAAAAAGCTTACACTCCTCCCCTAAAATCTCTGTACTAATTTTCTGTACATGAGAAAGGAAATGCTTCAACTCATCAAGACCCAACTTCTCTGCTCCTCCAGGCCATTGCAGTCCAGCAAATCAGAGAGAGCTGTAAGACACCCCTGAAGGACACAGACCAGACACAGGAACACAAGGTCTTCTTGATTTGTGCTGGGAACACATGCTGGTATACCTCCATTGTCCTGTCCAACTTCCTAAGTCTCCCAGCACCACTTTCTGTGGACTCAGAGAATACAGAGTTTCTGTTTTATATTTGTGTCCTCTCGAATATTATTATAGGACCAGCCTTAATAATATTATTCCCAGGATCCCAGAAGAGAAACTATGAATGCCAAGAAATGAATCTAAGTATACCCAGCTCTTTGTCTGTCTACTTTATTCCTCTGGGATAAAATTCTATCTACACAGCTTAAGTTCTGTTCTCTTGCCTAGCTTCCTTCTTGTGGGATTTCTCTCTACCTTTATCTGTTGTCCCTGTAAGTTCTATCTTAATTCTCTCATCTTAGTTCTGCGCCATCTAGGTCTTTCTCATCCCATTCTTACCCATTTCATTCTTCCTCATCTTCCATCTCAATCTTCTAGTTCTCCATCTAGTTCTCCTGTTCTCTTCTCTCTTCTCATGTCTAGTCTCTTTCTAAAAACAAAACTGCCTTTTTATCCCTTATACTCTTATCTCTTCAAGCTCTGCTCCCACCGTTTCTGGCTAGCGTGCTCAGTCGCTAGGTAACTTGGCTAGCCAACGTCCATCACAGATAGAAGTATCTGTAAGTTGGACCCTTTAGTTCTGAGTTAATTGTTAAGGGTGGATCTAAAACTAGAGATAAGACTTGGAAAGGAGAAAGCTAAGTTTAATTAGCACATCTGCCAGGCCTTCTCAAACAGATAGTCTGGATGCTTAAGTCTGTTCTTAGAGAGTACAGAGGTATCTCTGATAAGATACTTTGGTCCCTCTGGGGATGGTCCTGGCCAGATGCTGCTAATCACAATAATTACAAAAGGGCCTGAAATTAGGGATCCTGGCTCTGTTACTGAACAGAAGGTTATCTAAATGTTCCTTTAGTACAGGAGAAATTGTGCCCAAAGAATGATGGAAAAGCTACAATAGGACACAGGAAATTCATAGGAGGAAACATCTAATAATCAAAAGCCAATATCACCAAGACACTTTGAGCCTCATCTTGACCTCTGGAAGGCCCAAGCTTCTTCCAGGTATTAGCTTGTCATAACCAGCTGACATCCTACTTCATATATGTTTTGGGCTTGCAGCAGTGTCCCATGCCACCTTTCTGTAGTGGCTTTTAGGGAGAATGTCTCACCTAGGTTCATGTATTTGAACATCTGGTTTCCAGCAGGTGATGCTGTTGGGGATGTGAGGAAATATGGTCTTGGTTGAGGACGTCCATTGCTGGGTCAGGCTTTGAGGTTTCAAAGACTCACACCATTCCCAATTCTCTCTCTCTCTCTCTCTCTCTCTCTCTCTCTCTCTCTCTCTCTCTCTCTCTCTCTTTCTCTCTCTCATTCTTTCTCTCTCTGCCATTCCCTAGTGTGGTGTGGTGTGTGTGTGTGTGTGTGTGTGTGTGTGTGTGTGTGTGTGTGTGTGTGTGTATAATTACAGTAAATGACGTGGGCCTTGAGCTCTCTGATCCTGCTCTCATGTTTCTTCTTACTTTAACACATGGAACCACATGTCCTCGTCTTTCTCATAGAGGTCACCTTGGTCATGGTGTTCTGATCTTGACAGAAATGCAGGAATGGATTTATTTACCAAGCTTCTCAGGAGTGGTTGGCCTGATGCTTTGTGGGAGAGCCTGCAAAGCACACAGCCACAGCTGAACAAAAACTCTCTTTGCAGAATCAGGCTGCTACCCTACATGATGTAGTTCATCCTCTAAGCCAGAAATGACATTTTCCCCTACAGCAACAATATATGGTTTCCAAATCAATGTGATGTGCAGACAACTCTCCCTCCTAAAAAGGACTGCACTCAAGGGTTCTGAGGTTTGAGCCAGATACAGTGATGCTCATCTATACTTCCAGCACTCAATGGGCTGGCATAGGAGAATAGAACTTACAAATTCAGCCTCAGGTGAATAGCTGGATCCTGTCCAGAAAAGGAGCTTCTCTCTACAACCTTGTTGGATTGCCTGGAAGTCTTTTTTTTTTTAATTTTATAATATACTTTAATTTTACATATCAGCCACGGATTTCCTTGTTCTCTCCCCTCCTGCCCTCCCCCGCCTTCCCCCCAGCCCACCACCCATTCTCATCTCCTCCAGGGCAAAGACTTCCCTGAGAATTGAGTTCAACTTGGTAGATTCAGTCTAGGCAGGTCCAGTCCCCTCCTCCTAGGCTGAGCCAAGTGTCTCTGTATATGCCCCAGGTTCCAAACATCCAGCTCACGCACTGAGGACAGGTCCCAGTCCCACTGCCTGGATGCCTCCCAAACATATCAAGCTAATTAACTGTCTCACTTATCCAGAGGGCCTGATTCAGTTGGGGGCTCCTCAGCTATTGGTTCATAGTTCATGTGTTTCCATTCGTTTGGCTATTTGTCCCTGTGCTTTTTCCAACCTTATTCTCAACAATTCTCACTCATACAAACCCTCCTCTTTCTCACCAGTTGGACTCCTGGAGCTCCACCTGAGGCCTGGCTGTGGATCTCTGCATCGAGTTCCCTCAGTCATTGGATGAGGTTTCTAGCACGACAATTAGGGTGTTTGGCCATCCTATCACCAGAGTAGGTCAGTTCGGGCTGGCTCTCGATCATTGCCCATAGTCTATTGTGGAGGTATCTTTGTAGATTTCTGTGGACCTCTCTAGCACTTTGCTTCTTCCTATTCCCATGTGGTCTTCATTTATCATGGTCTCTTATTCCTTGTTCTCCCTCTCTGTTCTTGATCCAGCTCAGATCTCCCGCTCCCCTAAGCTCTCTTTCCCTTGACACTTGCCCTTCATTACCCCCACTCACATCCAGGTTGTTCATGTAGATATCATCCATTTCTCTGTCATTGGGTGATCCCTGTGTCTTTCTTGGGGTCCTGTTTTCTAGGTGGGCTCCCTGGAGTTGTGAGTAGCAGTCCAGTCATCCTTGTTCCACATCTAGCATCCTCCTATGAGTGATTACATACCATGTTTGTCTTTCTGAGTCTGGGTTACCTCACTCAGGATGATTTTTTCTAGATCCATCCATTTGCCTGCAAACCTCATGATGTCATTGTTTTTCTCTGCTGAGTAGTAATCCATTGTGTATATGTACCACATTTTATTTATCCGGAATTCAGTTGAAGGGCATCTAGGTTGTTTCCAGGTTCTGGCTATTACAAACAATGCTGATATGAACATAGCTGAGCAAGTGCCCTTGTGGTATGATTGAGCATTCCTTGGGTATATGCCCAAGAGTAGTATAGCAGGGTCTTGGGAGAGACTGATTCCCAATTTTCTAAGAATGTGCCATATTGATTTCCAAAGTATTTGTACAAGCTTGCATTCCCACCAGCAGTGGAGGAGAGTTCCCCTTGCTCCACATTCTCTCCAGCATAAGCTGTCTTCAGTGTTTTTGATCGTAGCCATTCTGACAGGCATAAGGTGGTATCTCAGAGTTGTTTTGATTTGCATTTCCCTGATGATTAGGGATGTTAAGCAATTCCTTAAATGTCTTTCAGCCATATGAGTTTCCTCTGTTGAGAATTCTCTGGTTAGTTCTATAGCCCATTTCTTAATTGGACTGTTGGGTATTTTGATGTCTAATTTCTTGAGTTCTTTATATATTCTGGATATCAGTCTTCTGTCAGATGTGGGGTTGGTGAAGACCTTTTCCCATTCTGTAGGCTGTTGCTTTGCCTTATTGACCGTATCCTTTGCTCCACAAAAGCTTCTCAGTTTCAAGAGGTCCCATTGATTGATTGTTTCTCTCAGTGTCTGTGCTACTGGTATTATATTTAGGAAGTGATCTCCTATGCCATGCGTTCAAGACTATTTCCTACTTTCTCTTCTATCAGGTTCAGAGTAGCTGGATTTATTTTGAGGCCTTTGATCCACTTGGACTTAAGTTTTGTGCACGGTGACAGATATGGATCAATTTGCAGCCTTCTACACATTGATATCCAGTTATGCTAGCACCATTTGTTGAAGATGCTTTCTTTTTTCCATTGTATAGTTTTGACTTCTTTGTCAAAAATTATATGTTCATAGGTGGTCGGATTAATATCAGGTTCTTCAATTCGATTCCATTGGTCCTCATGTCGGTTTTTATGCCAGTACCAAGCTATTTTTATTACTGTAGCTCTATAGTAGAGCTTGAGGTCAAGGATTGTGAAGCCTCCAAAGGTTGTTTTATTGTACAGGATTGTTTTGGCTATCCTGGGTTTTTTGTTTTTCCATACAAAGTTGAGTTTTATTCCTTCCAGGTCTGTGAAGAATTGTGTTGGTATTTTGATGGGGATTGCATTGAATCTGTAGATTGCTTTTGGTAAGATTGCCATTTTTATTATGTTAATCCTGCCTATCCATGAGCATGGGAGATCTTTCCATTTTCTGACAGCTTCTTCAATTTCTTTTTTCAGGGACTTAAAGTTCTTGTCATATAGGTCCTTCACTTGCTCGGTTAGTGTTACCCCAAGGTATTTTATATCATTTGTGGCTATTGTAAAGGATGATGTATCTCTGATTTCCTTCTCAGCCTGTTTGTCAATTGTATATAGGAGGGCTACTGATTTTTTTGAGTTGATCTTGTATCCTGCTCTGTTGCTGAAGGTGTTTATAAGCTTTATCAGTTCCTTGGTGGAATCTTTGGGTTCACTCAAGTATACTATCATGTCATCTGCAAATAGGGAAAGTTTGACTTCTTCTTTTCCCATTTGTATCCCCTTAATCTCCTTATGTTGTCTTATTGCTCTGGCTAGAACTTCAAGTACTATATTGAATAAGTATGGGGAGAGTGGACAGCCTTGCCTTGTTCCTGATTTTAGTGGAATCACTTTGAGTTTCTCTCCAATTAATTGGATGTTGGCTATTGACTTGCTGTAAATTGCCTTTATTATGTTTAGATATGTTCCCTGTATTCCTGATGGCTCCAAGACCTTTATCATGAAGGGGTGTTGGATTTTGTCAAATGCCTTTTCTGCATCTAGTGAGATGATCATGTGTTTTTTTTTTCTTTGAGTTTGTTTGTATGGTGTACTACATTGATGGACATTTGTATGTTGAACCACCCTTGCATCCCTGGGATGAAGCCTATTGGATAATTGCTTTGATGTGCTCTTGGAGTCTGTTTGCCAGCATTTTATTGAGTATTTTTGCATCGATATTCATGAGTAGTTCTTTCTTTGTTGTATCCTTGTTTGGTTTAGGAATCAGGGTAATTGTAGCCTCATAGAAGGAGTTTGGTAATGTTCCTTCTGCTTCTATTGTGTGGAACAATTTACAGAGTATTGGTATTAACTCTTCTTTGAAGATCTAGTAGAATTCTGTGCTGAAACCATCTGGTCCTGGGCTTTTTTTGGTTGGGAGACTTTTAATGACTGATTCTATTTCCTTAGGGGTTATTGGACTATTTAAATAGTTTATCTGGTCTTGATTTAAATTAGGTATGTGGTACCCAACCAGAAAATTATCCATTTCTTTTAAATTTTCCAGTTTTGTGGAGTAGAGGTTTTTGAAGGATGACCTGATGATTCTCTGGATTTCCTCATTGTCTGTTGTTATGTCCTCTTTTTCATTTCTGATATTGTTAATTTGGTTGCTCTGTGTGTGTGTGTGTGTGTGTGTGTGTGTGTGTGTGTGTGTGTGTGTGTGTGTGATTTGGTTAGTTTGGATAAGGGCTTGTCTATCTTGTTGATTTTCTCAAAGAACCAACTCTTTGTTTCATTAATTTTTTGTATTGTTCTCTTTGTTTCTATTTCATTGATTTCAGCTCTCAATTTGATAATTTCCTGGTGTCTATTCTTCCTGGGAGACTTTGCTTCTTCTTGTTCTAGAGCTTTCAGGTGTGCTGTTAATTCACTAGTGTGAGATTTCTCCAACTTCTTTATGTGGGCATTTAGTGCTATGAATTTCCCTCTTAGCACTGCTTTCACAGTGTCCCATAAGTTTGAATATGTGGTGTCTTCATTTTCATTGATCTCTAGGAAGTCTTTAATTTCTTTCTTTGTTTCTTCCTTAACACATTGGTGATTCAGTTGAGCATTATTCAGTTTCCATGAGATTGTAGGTTTTCTATAGTTTTTCTTGTTCTTGAAAGCTAACTTTAAACCATGGTGGTCTGATAGAACACAAGAGGTTGTTCCAATTGTTTTGTATCTGTTGAGATTTGCTTTGTGGCGAAGTATGTGGTCGATTTTAGAGAAGGTTCCATGGAGTGCTGAGAAAGGTATATTCTTTTTTGTTAGGATGGAATGTTCTGTAGATATCGATTGAGTCCATTTGAGTCATAACATCAGTTAAGTCCTTTATTTCTCTGTTAAGTTTCATTTTGGGAGATCTGTCCAGTGGTGAGAGTGGGGTGTTCAAGTCTCCCACTATTAATGTGTGGGGTTTTATATGTGGTTTAAGCTTTACTAATGTTGCTTTTACATATGTGGGTGCCCTTGTATTTGGGTCATAAATGTTCAGAATTGAAACTTCATCTTGATGAATCTTTCTTGTGATGAGTATGTAATGCCCTTTTTGATCTCTTTTGGTTGATTTTAGTTTGAAATTTATTTTGCTGGATATTGGGATGGCTACACCTGCTTGCTTCTTAAGACCATTTGATTGGAAAGTCTTTTCCCAGCCTTTTATTCTTAGGTAGTGTCTGTCTTTGAATTTGAGGTGTGTTTCTTGTATGCAGCAGAAAGATGGGTCTTGCTTTCGTATCCATTCTGTAAGCCTATGTCTTTTTATAGGTGAACTAAGTCCATTGATATTAAGGGATATTAATGACAGTGATTGTTCATTCCTGTCATCTTTTGGTGGTAGTGTATGTGTACTTCTCTTCTTTGGGGTTTACTGCTGTAGCATTATCTATTGCCTGTGTTTTCGAGGGTGTATCTGACTTCCTTAGGTTGGAATTTTCCTTTTAATGCTTTCTGTAGGGCTGAGTTTGTGGATAAGTTTTGTTTACATCTGGCTTTGTCTTGGAATGTCTTTTTCACTCTGTCTCTGATGATTGAAAGTTTTGCTGGGTATATTAGTCTAGGCTGGCATCCATGGTCTCTTTGTGTCTGCATTATATCTGCCCAGGTCCTTCTGGCTTTCAAAGTCTCCATTGAGAAATCAGGTGTTATTCTGATGGGTTTGCCTTTATAAGTCACTTGGCCTTTTTACTTTGCTGCTCTTAATATTCTTTCTTTATTCTGTATGTTTAGTTGTTTAATTATTATGTGGTGAGGGGACTTTGGGGGGGGTCTAATCTGTTTGGTGTTCTATAGGCTTCTTGTATATTCGTAGGCATTTCCTTCTTTAAGTTGGGAAAGTTTTCTTCTATGATCTTGTTGAATATAATTTCTGTGCCTTTGAGTTGGTATTCTTCTCCTTCCTCTATCGGTGTTATTCATAGGTCTTTTGGTCTTTTCATGGTGTCCCAAATTACTTGGACATTTTGGGTCATGACTTTGTTGGCTTTAGTATTTTCTTTGTCTAATGAATCTATTTCTTTTACTGTATCTTCAACGCCAGAGATCCTCTCTTCCATCTCTTGCATTCTGTTGGTTATACTTGCATCTGAAGTTCCTGTTCATTTACTCAGATTTTCTATTTCCAGCATTCCTTCTGTTTGTGTCTTCTTCATTTTTTCAATTTCCCTTTTCAGGTCTTGGACTCTTTCCTTCATCTGTTTCACTGCTTTTTCATGATTTTCTTTCAGGGATTTTTTGTTTTCTTCTGCTTTATTCGTCATTTCCTCTAGTTTTTTATAGCGTTCTTCCCATTTTTTGTTTGTCCTTTCCTCAATTTCATTTGTGATTTCTTCTATATAAGCCTCTACCCTCTTCATGATGTTATTCATAAGTTTGCTTTCTTCTATGTTGTTCAGGTCTAGCTGTAGGAGGAGGGCTAGATTCTGGTGATGCTTATTGCTCTTCATTTTGTTGTATGTACTTCTGCCTTGATGTCTGCCCATCTCCTTGTGGATTCGTTCTTGGTCTTATCAATGCTCTTGGTCCAGACAGAGCTGACAGATTCAGGAAGCCTCTCTCTCTTGTCCAGATGGGAGCTCCGGGGCGGGATGGGAGCTGGGGGCTCTTGTCCAGATGGGAGCTCCAGGGTGGTTTGGGAGCTGGGGGCTAGTCTCTAAGTCTCAGGAAGTGGGTGGAGTCTCGGGCAGATGGGCATGGGGGCAGGGCATGGAGATTGGAGGGTCTGCCGGGGTACTTGGAGAAGGGGAACCTTCCCAGTGGGGGTGGAGGGGATCCTGCCTGATGGCCGGAACCTGGGGCCAAGTTGGGCAGGTCTTCCCCGGAATGGCTGGTGCCCAGGGATGGGATCTAGGGGCAGGCTTCTCTGGGCCTGAGCCCAGGCACTCACTTCTTGTCCAGATGGGCAGAAGTCTTAATTCTTTAGAAATGAGTCAACCATAAGTAATGGATTAATATGTAAGTAGGTGATCTATTCTGATTTCAAAAGAAATGGATTCACTGAATTGTCTCTCAAAGTTTAATGATTCCTAATTAAATCTATAATAGGCCTCTGCAGCATGATAAAGGAAAGACCACTAAGACACAATAACAGTCAATTTTGTGGTCACTGTAGCAGATAGAGAATCCTTGCAGCTTAAACACTTGAGGTCAGAGTCCCATGAGAAGCTTCCAGATGTCCTTTAAGTCCCTCTCTTCACAATGACTCCCCAACCCATTTGGCCAAGGACCTTGCCAACTTAGTGTCAAGGAGAGTGACATCCTGGGGTCACAACAAAATGACACCAGGAAACCATGTTGTGACAACCCAACTGAGACCTTCCTATTGTAGTTTGCTCTCTCTACAGGAGAGGCAGAAAGTTTGCATTGGACACATATGTGTCCTGCTTCCCCACAGTGTCCTTAGAATGTCATTTACTGCAAACCATCATGAATAGCTACCTACAGAATTTCATACAGTTTCACCTAAGTAGCTGAATACTTAGAATAGAGAATAGATATGAACAAATAGAATTCCTTTTGTCTCTCTGTGATTTTTTTGCCCAATACCAATATTTGCATGTTTTATACAGCTAATTCCCTTATCAAATGACAGATTTATAATTTCACATTAATTGCCTATTTTCAGGCTTCAAAGTGATGTCATATGTATGCGATGTAGATTGATTAAATCAAACTAACATATCCACAAACTCAAATACTTTTTATTTTTGTAGTGAGAACATAAATTTATTTGACGGTTTTGAAAAGTGCAATGTATTATTGGCATATTGTGCAATAGATCTCAAAAGTTATTTAGCTCCCTAATTCAAATTCTATACTCTTTGATCAACAGCTTCCAGTTCTAATCTGCCCAGCCTCCATTAACCACTATTTTCTCTAATTCTACAAGGTCTGTTGTTTTAGATTTTAAGCAGAGTGATATCATGTATTATTTTTCTACTATATGTAGTTTATTTAGCTTAGTATCATGTCTCAGTTCCACCTATATCATGGAAATAATGGAATTTCACCATGCTTTTAATTTCTGGATCATGAACTGGAGAGATGGCTCAGTAGTTTAGAGCACTTGTTACTCTAGCCAAGAACTCAGGTCAATTCTCAGCATCCACATGATGTCTCACAACCATCCTACTCCAGGTCCAGGGCATCCATTGCTCTATTCTGACCTCCATGGGCAACACACACACACACACACACACACACACACACACACACACACACACACACACACACTCACTCACGCATGCCTTCTACATACCCCTATTCCTAGGTGAGGCCAGCCTGTCTCACCTCCTAGAGCTGATCTCACATAGCTCTAACCATCTTGTGCTCTAAGCTCAGATCCTCAGCTCACTCCAGTTAATATCAGCCTTTTCCAGGGCTGGAACCCTGTCTCTCTCACTACTGGATCTATACCACCAAATAATCATTCAAGATCTTACAAAGATTTTTGTTTATCTATGGACAATCCTCGGCTACATTGTAGAAAATACCAGCAGACTCATCAGCAGGGAAGCCAGTGCTGATCTTATCTTACTATTAAATTCAATCCTGAAGCTTTTGCTTAGAGACAAATGCCAATACATAATAAACAGGTAACCTATACATGTCATTGTGATTGATTATTATATTTAACTATGTATGATGGTAAGACATGATCACTGGCTACAGGTCTAACACTTGCTTTTAAAGTTTCTCTGTGACCCCCTAGCAATTTAAGAGAGTCAGAGTAAGTTAAGATTAATTCACCAAATGATTTTCAACAGAGGCTTCCACAGTATCATCAGAAGGCCCAGAGGTTAATGAGATGATGTACAGAAATTCTTCTGGTGAAATATGGCACAGTATCAACTCTAAATAACTACTGTATAACTTTGTGTGTGTGTTTGTAGTGATAGAATTGTGTTATGGTAATTTGGGTGTCCATATTATTTTTTTAAAAAGAAAGAAAAAGAAACAAAGAAATTAAAAAGAGATCTTATCAGAACAGAAAAAAGTGTAAGAAATGAGAAAGGACACACTTTTAGGGCAGTGCAGTCATTGTGGACTTCCTGGGGTCTCAGGCCCCTCGCAGCCACAGCCTAAACACACTCTTTTCTTGGTCTTTAATGCGGTTTAGCTCTTAGGATGTCAATGTGGTGACAGTGTCATTTTTACCCAAACCAGAAAACTTCCATAAGTACTGAAGCCAATCAGAGCAGAGGTGCTAGGATGGAAGTGTCTTTTTCACATCATCAACCAACATTCATAGATCCTGATTTCTAGCAGGTACACAGTAGACTCCTTCTTCACCCTCATTCTCTCATTTCACTAGACAGGTCAGTGTGGCACAAATAGATCTATATTTGGAATTCCCTTAAAAATCACATTTTAAGAATGACTAAATTCTCTCTATTCTAACAGTGCCACATGTGTGGTCTTCTTTGGTTCAGAGAAGCAGTGTGTGGAATTGGAAGAAGGTTGGATACCCTACAAGGCTGTGGTGTTCAATGTTCCTCATGTGGAGCCCTCTTCGAAAAGGGGGTGTGAGAAGAGCAACCAGAAAGAATAGCTTTAGTTTTCTTGATGTTCAAACCACGGACCCAACCACTCCAGCTGAAGCGTAAGACAGTTCATTGTGACCCATGTGGCCCTATTTCAGTCCCTCAAACAGCACCACTGGTGAATATTACTTTTTTTATTCCTCTCTGATACATTACATCCTGGCACCAGTTTCCCCTTCCATCCCAGTCTGCTCCCCCCATCACTGTCTCCCCAGACCCGCTACTCCTCCATTTCCCTTCAGAAAAGAGCAGGCCTTCCAGGGAGAGTAACCAACAAGGCTTAACAAGCTACAATATGACTAGGCACAAACCCTCATATCAAGGCTGGATGAGGCAACCCAATATGAAGAAAAGGTCCCAAGAGCAGGCAAAAGAGGAAGAGATACCCCCCCACTCCCACTGTTCAGAGTCCCAAAGAATACCAAGCTACACACCCATAACGTATACACAGAGGACCTCGTGCAGTCCCATGCAGACTGCCTTAATTTTGCTTCAGTCTCTGAACCTCTATGGGCCCTCCTTAGTTGATTCTGCAGGTTGTGTTTTCCTGGTATCCTCCAACCCTCTGGTGTGGTGATATTGTGTTCCCCAAAATATCGTGCACCCTAATAAATTTATCTGGGTTCAGAGAACAGCACAGCAACTAGATATAGAGGCCAGAAAATGGTGGCACACATGCCTTTAATCCTAGCATTTCAGAGGCAGAGATCCTCTGGATCTCTGTGAGTTCAAAGCCACACTGGAAACAGCCAGGCATGGTAACAAGAGTCTTTAATCCCAGGAAGTGATGTCATGAAGCAGAAAGGTATTTAAGGCATGAGGACCAGGAACTAGAGCTGGTTAAGCTTTTAGGCTTTCAAGAAGCAGTCCAGCTGAGATTCATTTGGATAAGGACTCAGAAGCTTCCAGTCTGAGGAAACAGGATCAGCTGAAGAACTGGCAGGGTGAGGTGGCTGTGGCTTGTTCTGCTTCTCTGATCTTCCAGCATTCACACCAATAACTGGCCTCAGGTTTGATTTTATTAATAAGGCCTGTTAAGATTCATGCTACACTCTGGTTCCTACAATCCTTCCTCCCCTCTTCTGCTAAACCTAAAGTTTGTCTGTAGGTGTTTCCATCTGCTCCCATCAGTTGATGGATGGGCCCTCTCTGATGATGATTGTGCTAGGCACTGATCTGTGAGTATAGCATATAGCAACAAATCATTAGGAATCATTTCACTGACATTTTTTTTGCCTATCAAGTTTGGTTCTATCCAGGGTCTTTGGGCTATCCAGCCTCTGGTTCCTATCCATCCAAGCAGTGTCAGGCATGGGCTCCCTCTCAGTGGTGTGGTCCTCAAGTTGGACCAGCCATTGGATGGGCACTCCCACAGGTACCCACCACCATTACTCCAGCACGTGTTGCAAGCAGGACACATTTTAGGTCAAAGGTTTTACAATTGGGTTGGTACTAGTCCCACCACTGGAAGCCTTGCCTTGTGTAGAAGGTTCCAGTTCTGAATCTCTCATTACTAGGCGCCTTCCCTAGGGTCACTCTCTTAGATTGCAGGGAGTTTCTATGGCACCATGTTCCCATACCACCTCCAAATATCCCCAAATTCCAGTCACCTCTCTGAGTACCCTCTCCCACCATTCTTCTCTGTCCCATCTGATCCCTCCTGTTCTCATGCCCAGCTACCTACAGTCCACCTGCAAAAACTGTCCTATTTCCCCTTCCCAAGGAGATAAATGTGTCCCTCCCTTGAACCCTTCTTGTTACTTGGCCTCTCTGGGTCTCTGGATTATAGCATGGTTATCCTATAGTTAACAGCTAGTGTCCACTTATAAGTGAGTATATACCATGTTTGTCTTTCTGGGTCAGGTTTACCTCGCTCAGGATGTTTTTTTTTTTCTAGTTCTATCCATTTGCCAGCAAATTTCATGATGTCATTTTTTAACAGCTGAGTAATAATCCATTGTGTAAATGTACCACATTTTCCTTTCCATTGTCCATCCATGATGCACATCTAGGTTGTTCCATTTTCTGGTTATTACCAATAAAGCTGCTATGAACATAGTGGAGCAAGTGTCCTTGTGGTGGGATGGAGCATCCTTTGGGTATATGCCCAAGAGTAGTATAGCTGGGTCTTGAATTAGATCAATTCCCAACTTTCTGAGGGATTGCCATATTGATTTCCACAGAGGTTGTACAAGTTTGCACTCCCATCAGCAAGGGAGGGTGTTCCCCTTGCTCCCCATCCTAGCCAGCATGAGCTGTCACTTGTGTTGTTGATCTTAGCCATTCTGAGAAGTGTAAGATGGAATCTTAAAGCAGTTTTCGTTTGCATTTTCCTGATGGCTAAGGGTGTTGACCATTTCTTTAAGTATTTCTTGGCCATTTAGGATTCCTTTACTGAGAATTCTCTGTTTAGATCTATACCCCATTTTTTAATTTGAATTATTTGGTTTTTTGAAGTGTATCTTCTTGAGTTCTTAACTGTGGCAGAGTCTTACACTGCTGTTCCCTTTGGGGGAGGGGGCCAAGTAGGTGCAGAGTCAATGACACAGATTCTGGAAGAATGTCGAAACAACAAGCTCAGTTTATTCAGGAAGAGGCAAGCCTTATATACCCTCCACCCCGCCCCAGGGAAAGATCTGACGAATATTCATCTGCTGGTGTGACATGACTGCCTCTCATTGGTCCAGGTCATCTCCAGATAATGTCTCAGCTGCTGTTGCTAAGGCCCTTAAGCAGACCCAGGTTGGCTCTCAGAAAGTATCTTATTACTGGTTTGGGACAGCTGCCCCTCAGGCCTGTTGGGGATGAGTCATTCCACATTTTACATATTTTGGATATTATTTGGAGTTGTTGAAAATCTTTTCCTGTTCTATAGGCTGCAACTCTGTCCTGTTGATGGTACCCTTTGCCTTACAGAAGCTTTGAGTTTTATGAGGTTGCATTTATTAGTTGTAGATCTTCATGCCTGTGATATCAGTGTGCTGTTCAGGAAGTTGTTTCCTGTGCCAATGCTTTCAAGACTGTTCCTCACCTTCTCATCTATCAGATTCCACATATTTGGTTTTATGTTTAGATTTTTTTTATCTATTTGGACTTGAGTTTTGTGCAGAGTGATAATTATGGATCTATTTGCATTCTTCTATGTGCAGACAACCAGTTAGACCAGCACCATTTGTTGAAGATGCTTTTTGTCCTCATTGCGTATTTTTGGCTTTTATAAAAACTCAGGTATCCATATGTGTGCAGATTTATGTCTGGGTCTTTGATTCAATTCTATTAATCAACCTGTCTGTATTTATACCAATACCATATGGCTTTTGTTACAGTTGCTCCATAGTATATCTTGAAATCAGGGATGGATATTGCACACTTTGAAAAATAATTATTAGATATTTCTTTCTTTGGGTTTTTTTTTTTTTGGTTATTGTTGTTGTTTTATATTTGGTTTTGGCCATTCTCTTACCCATTTGTTGATTTTCAGTTTTATTTCTTTGGTGTTTAATTTCTGAAATTCTTTGCATAATTTGCACAATAGCCTGTGATGGCTGATCTTGGTTGTCAACTTCACTGCATTTGGAAGGAACTAAAACCCAAGCAGCTGGGCAGACCTGAGAGGGATTTTCTTGATTAGATCATTTGAGTTGGGAGATCCATCCTAAACCTGACCTCCTCACCTTCTCAAGGCAGCCCACATAAAAGGATATGGGAAAAGGAAGATTTTTCTTTTTGCTAGCTTGCCATCACTTTTTCTGGAAACTACATCCACCTTGTTGCTGAGACATTCCTCCTTTGGTTATAGAACCTACTTTTTCAGGATTCCTTCGCAGATGAGACCAGAGCTCTCTAAGAATCCTCCAGAACTCTGGCACTGGATCGGGACTGCTGAGATATCCAGTCTTGTGGACAGAACAATGGCATCCTTGCTCTTCCTGTCAGGGGACAGCCATTATTGTTTCCTTTGCTGTATAGAAACTTTATCTTCATGGAGTTCCACCTCATATATATAATATAGCAAATAATATAGCATATATATTAGCAAATGCACATGTGACTACAGTATAATGTGAAGAAAGAGTACAAGAGAGGTAAAATAAAAGGGAATGAGGAATCATGAGCACAGGTGACTGAAATGAGTTATGAAACTATTTTAAAAAAATTTTTGACTTCTAATTCTGTCATGGATTCTTTTTTTGTCTTGGTGGTGGCTGGATAAGCCCATAAAATGTATTTTCTACAAAAAGTGTAAAATTGAGCCAGGCGGTGGTGGCACACGCCTTTAATCCCAGCACTCGGGAGGCAGAGGCAGGCGGATCTCTGTGAGTTCGAGGCCAGCCTGGGCTACCAAGTGAGTTCCAGGAAATGCTCAAAGCTACACAGAGAAACCCTGTCTGGAAAAACCAAAAAAAAAATTGAATGAGAAGTTTCACAACTTCCATTCTGAATGCCAATTCTAGCTGTATGGAAGTTCATTGAGTAGCATCGACTTTGTGTCTTGTTAATTTTGGTGTGTGGTTTTATTTACAATATTTTCTTAGTGATAAAGTGGGTAAATGGGTGGATCAGGGAGGAGATTGGGAGGGAAAACCATGATGAGAAAATATTGTATGAAAAAATATTTTATTCTTAATTAAAAAATTTTTAAAGATGTAATGAGGGAAGCCAACCGTTTTTATAGACTAGTTCAGGGTATGTAATGGTTGGCTGCTGGCCTGCAGGTGGCCCTGAATTGGTACATATATATGATCCAACATAAAATCAAAATTTCACTGAAAACATTATGAGATCTTTTTCTGTGTGAGATTTTGTGTGTGTGTAACTATATTGTGTGACTCTTGAGCATGACTCTGTAGATGACTGCATGTTCCAACGTCATGCAAAGTGAATATATAAGAAAAATGAAAGAAAGAATGAGAGAAAAAAACAAAGAAATTAAAAGAGATCTTAACAGAATACAAAAGATGTAAGACCTAAGAAAGCACACAATTTTAGCTCAGTGCAGTCACTGTGGACTTCCTGGAGTCTCAGGCCCTCCTCAACCACAGCCTCTTCACCCTCTACATTCTCGGTCATTCTCCCAGCTTAGCTCATAGGATGTCAATGCGGTGACAGTGTCATTTTGACCCAAACCAGAAAACGCCCTTACGTCCTGAAGCCAATCAGCGCAGAAGTGCACAGGTTTAAAATGCCTGGGAGGTCACTGAGCACTGACCTCCTTCATATCCCCTCAAGGACTGTGTCTACTCTGCCCTCCTCCAACCTGAGGAGCCTTCCTGGAAGATGCCACCAGTCCTGATTCTCCTGACCTTTCTTCTGCCCCTTGGAGCTGGTGGAGGTGAGTGAACATCCCGGTCCCAGAGGTGCCATCCCATTACACCTCTGCAGACTCTCTGCCCAGCACTAGTCAGGAACTGACCTGCACCTAACCAGGAGATTCCTGAAACCCAGACCTAGAAATCTGTCATGGGCTAGATTTTCAACAGGGTCTGAAGAAGGGAGGTGTCCTCAGAAGACTTAGTAGGCATTAGCTTTTCCGTGCTCTTCATCATCACCTGAAGTGATGATAATCCCTAAAAAGGGAAGTAGAAGAGAATGCAAAGAAAATTTAAAAGTTCATCATTAACCTTACTTGAGCCCAGGGCAATGGCAGCTTTAATGACCAGCCTGCAAAAAAGGTAATGTAAGGCCACCAGCTCAAGAATATTATCATCAAAGCCCAGCGGCGGTGGCATAAGCCTTTAATCCCAGCACCCAGGAGGCACAGCCAGGCAGATCT
Source organism: Peromyscus leucopus (assembly GCF_004664715.2). Lineage (NCBI taxonomy): Eukaryota > Metazoa > Chordata > Mammalia > Rodentia > Cricetidae > Peromyscus > Peromyscus leucopus. The sequence continues at coordinate 67,766,035 of NC_051070.1, forward strand.
CTGTGAGTTTGAGGCCAGTCTGTTCTACAGAGTGAGATCCAGGACAGGAACCAAAACTACACAGAGAAACCTTGTCTAGAAAAACCAAAAAAAAAAAAAAAAAAAAAAAAAAAAAAAAAAAAAAAAAAAAAAAAAAAAAGAAAGAAAGAAAAGAAAGACAGAAAGAAAGAGACAAAAAGAGAGAAAGAAAGAAAGAGAGAGAGAAAGAAGGAAAGAGAGAGAGAAACAAACAAAGAAAGAAAGAGAGAGAGAGAGAAAGAAAGGAAGGAAGGAAAAAAGGAAGGAACGAAGGAAGGAACAAAGGAAGGAAGGAAGGAAGGAAGGAAGGAAGGAAGGAACGAAGGAAGGAAGGAAGGAAGGAAAGAAGGAAGTTATTGTCATTTCATAACCTCTGCCCTCAGCCTGCTGAAGAAAGAGGACCTGGGTGACAGCTGCCTGCATTCCACATTCCACTAGCTTTGCAGTCTTGTTTTGGTGGCCTCTCCACTTCTTCCTGCAGGTCCCCAGCTGTTCCCATCTTTGCCAACACACCACTCCAATGTCCCCAAGGCCCTGAATCCCATGAGCTCTGAACCACCAGCCCTTCAAGTGGAAGTCATTATCCATGCAACCAAAGCATTTACTGAGAACACAAGACGTGTTGGGCACCAGAATAGGAGAATTTTAGGAAATCCCCCTCTGTAGTTGAGAAAATAACATCCAAGACATGAGCAGGGTTGGGAGACTCACTAACAAAAAGAACATCGGCAAGCCTCCCAGGATCCTCTTGGCCTCTGTCATCATGAAGACAGAGCTGGTCCGTCCATGTATTTGTAAAGCAGGGGCTGGAGGACAAGTGTCACCCACCCCTTCTCAGAACAGGGCTCTGAGGCTAAAGATTCAGCAAAGATTATTCTGTGTGTAAGGAATTAATTCAACCACAGGTCTGGGGGAACTACAGATCCCATAGTCTTCACCCTCTCCCTGGATATTCCCTCCTGACCTCAACTGCTGCTCCCAGGAACCCCATATTGTAGCCTTTTCTTTCAGAGGAGATCATCGGGGGACATGAGGTCAAGCCCCACTCCCGCCCATACATGGCGTTTGTTACATTTCTAAATGATGGTAATATGATGTTCTGTGGAGGCTTCCTGGTGAAAGACAACTTCGTGCTGACTGCTGCTCACTGCCTGGGAAGGTGAGGAGAAGCAGGTGGCCCGTGCTTTCTGAGACCCCAACAGGTGTTTTCGTCCTCTACTTGTGGATGCTCCTGAGAGCACTCTAGAGGGCAGGACTGTGAAAATGGAAGTCTGAAAACAGGGACACTGAGGTCAAAGGGTGAGAGGTCAGAGCCAGCAGCACACTTGAGTTGAAAGTAGCTCCACTGCCCAGACTAAAGCAGTGGCTGAGGTTGAAAGGATGCATTGAGAGTCTGTGCAAACTTTGGAGTATTTCCTAGAAGCAAGAGGGAGCCTCCAGGACTCTATGTTCTTGAGAAGCAGAGAGAGGCAGGTCAAACCCTGAGGCCCTCCTGTCTCCTCAAGTCCCCTCAGCTAGAGCCCCTCCCTGCCTCTTACACCTCTTGGACTGTGTCCTCTCTCACTCCACATCTCTCATCTCCACTCTGCTCTCTACAGCTCAATGAGAGTCACTCTGGGGGCCCACAACATCGAGACAAAGGAGGAGACCCAACAGATCATCCCTGTGGCAGAAGCCATCCCACACCCAGACTATAATGCTGAGAACTGGTCCAATGACATCATGCTCTTGAAGGTGAGACCTGCCACCACCCCCCATCCACACCTCCACCCACACCTCACCCACCCCTGGTGCCTCTGATCTGCTTGATGCATGGCTTGACCCTCCCCTCCTGCTCTCATCCTGCATCTTCCTTCCCTGCCATTCTGGTTGTCAAAGTGTCCCAGGTCAGCAGGCTCCTGGCTGAGCTGGTCTCTCCTGCCTCTTTCTTATCAGCTGCAGAGGAAAGCCATTAGAACAAATGCTGTGAGGCCACTCAAGCTGCCCAAAGCCAATTCCCAGGTGAATCCAGGGGACGAGTGCCACATAGCTGGCTGGGGGGCAACATCCCTCAATGCCACCAAAGGAGCAGCCTCCCTACAAGAGACTGTATTGATCATCCTGGACGACGAGGAATGCGAACTTGATTTCCACCAATATATGAAGACCATTCAGATTTGTGCTGGAGACCCAAATCAAATACAGGCTGCTTTCAAGGTGGGGATCAAGCATTTAACAGACAAAATGCAGGGAGAACGGAACCTGGGGGAGACCTGGGTGTGAGAATGGCCAAAGCCTCAAGCCCCAGATAAGAGCAGAGACATCCCAAAAGTGCAGCTTTGAGTCCCTCTGTGTGTTAGAAAGTGTGGAAGGTGGGAAGCATCCACCATCCCAAAACAGCATAAATTATCCCAGAGTGTCCCTGAGAACTTCAGGGAGAGCCTTGGACTGAGATAGAAGGAAAAGTCTGGTCTCTCTGGATCCCTGATACTGAGGGAGTTTGAAAACCTGTCCTGGCCCCAATCTAACAGTTAACCTTTCCAGGAGGAGGTACAGACAGCAGAGTCAAGGGAACCAGGCTCAGTTCTTCCTTTCCTTGCCCACAGGGTGACTCCGGAGGACCTCTTGTATGTGACAACAGAGCTTATGGAGTTTTATCCAATGGAGATAATGAGATCATCGCTCCAGGAGTCTTCACTAAGGTTGTGTCCTTCCTGCCGTGGATACGAAGAAGCATGAAGCCTTCTAACAGGTGCTAAAACCAGCTGTTCCTACCAGGTTGTCTGGCCACAGGCCAGAACCACATGGAGTGGGCAGCAAAGCTGAAAACTCATAATAAATTGATCTCCTCGGTGAATACAACTGATGTCCTTTATTGTTTGAGCGTCTCTCATGTGCACCTCCGTGGTCCAAGCAGACTCTCTTGTTAGTTCTGGGATCTTCTTCCTCCTTCTTCCCCAGCCCCTCCCTCACCTAGAACTTTAGGCTAGACAATTCCACATATTCATCACCCCATACATGGTTGACTTAGTAGGTTGTTTTTATTTATTTATTTATTTATTTATTTATTTATTTATTTATTTATTTATTTTTACCTTTTTAGAGCTTTATTAGGAGAGAGAAGGACAGAGAGAGACAGACAGACAGAGAGAGACAGAGAGACCTAGCAGCAGGAAAGTACAGAGAGAATACAGAGTGAGCTGTTTTTATTTTTAAGATAGGATCTCACTATATATAGCTCTGGCTGGCCTGGACTTTACAGAGATCTGCTGCATATGCTTCCCAAGGGATGAGATTAAGGGGATGTGCCACGATATCCAACTACATGCATAATTTAATACCCAGCTCTTCAAGGTTGGTTTTCTTACAACACAATCAGGAGTCTACACACAGTCATTCCTTTTCATACTTAGCCCTCCACAAAAGAACCTCCTCAGAACCAGAAAAAGCCCTACCATTTCTAAACCACCTTCATTAAGTCCCCACATTTGCCAGAGAATTAATAAGGCATTGGGGTGAAGGGAGATTGGACTCTGGGAATTTAGAAGGCCTTGGGATTCAGTTTCCTGTTTCTAGGACCTCCCATCTCTCTAGCCAGTCAGGAGGCTCTCACCACCTGAACTGTTTGCAGTCTGGGAGGCTGAGATATCCCTCTGGTGGCCACAGGCTAACCTGGGTGCCATTTCCCCACCCAGCACAGATCTGAGACAACTTCTGTCCCCCTTGCTGGCCTTCCAGTGTTTTGCACATGACTTCCTCTGCCACCAGTAGATTCTGTTCCAGCCCCACCTCCTCAGTCCTGATTTAAACCAGCCTTTTATTCATTTATAGGTTCCAAACCCTTGGAATCTCCTCTACCTCTTAGTCCAGTTAGACTTAGACTGCCAGTGACCTGATGCTCATCCTTCCCACCTAGGCCAGGCTGAGCCCTGTTCCAACCTAAGTCTTCCAAGGAGAGGCTCAGCTATGACCTCCAGTCACTCAACAGCCCTGGATCAGCTTGGAAACTCTGCTTCCCCCTGCTGGCAACATGAGTTATAGCAGTTTATGAACCAGAGGGATCCAAGGGATGCTAGGCTGGAAGTAACTTTTTGACATCATCAATCAACATTTGTAGATCCTAATTTCTATCAGGTACACAGTAGACTCCTTCTTCACCCTCATTCTATTGTTTCACTAGACAGGCACAAATGGATCTATATTTACAATTCACACACAAAAAGGAATGTTATAAAAATGATTCAATTCTCTCTATTCTTATAGAGACATGGGCATAATCTTCTTTGGTTCAGAAAAGCAGTGTATGGAATTGGAAAAAGTTGGAACCCTTCCAGTGCTGTGGTCTTCATTGTACCTCATGTGGAGCCCTCATGAAGGAGGTGGGCAGGAGAAACGCAAGCAGAGTGGCTGTAGCCTGCTTCACATTCAAACCACAGACCTGGCCTGTTGTTCAAATTTCTAAAGGTCTAAAAATAAAAAACCTGGATCCAGATAGTGGTGTAAATACTGAAAGTTCAGAGACATAAAACAAGCCACTGCCACGTCTCAACTCACCAATTCCCCGAATCTTCTCTTTGAGAGCCTCTGAGTCCTCAGCTGAAAAAGCTCTCCCCACACTAGCCACTCCTCCTGAAGTATCAGACATTTCATTGTGACCCATGTGACCCCATTTAAGTCCCTAGAACAGCACCACTAGTGAACTGTACTTTTTTACATACTTCTCACATATCTTACATCCTGCTCACAATTTCCTCTCCATCCACTCATCCCATTCTGCCCCACCCTCTGCCTCCCCCAGATCCTCTTGCCCTCTACTTTACTTCAGAAAAGAGCAGGCACCCCAGGGAGATCAACCTAATATGGCTTAACAAGATACAAAAAGACTAGGCACAAACACTCATATAAAGGCTGGAGGAGGTAACCCAGAAGGAGGGAAAGGGTCCCAAGAGCAGGCAAACGAGTCAGAGATAACCCTACTCCCACTGTTAGGAGTCTCACAAAAACCCCAAGCTAAACAACCACAGTATGTATGGGGAGGATCTAGTGCAGACCCCTGCTGGCTCCTTGATTGTCTCTTCAGTCTCTGTGAACCACTATGAGGCCTGCTGTGTTGGTTCTATTGCCCATTGTGGTAGTTTGAATGTAATTGGCTCCCATAATTTCATAGGGAGTGGCACTATTAGAAAGTGTGGCTTTGTTGAAGTGGGTATGGACTTGTTGGAGGAAGTGTGTCACTGTAGGAGCAGGCTTTGAGGGTTCCTATGCTAAGAATACAGTTCAGTGAGTCAGTCAACTTCCCATTGCCTGCATGATACAACAGTCTCAGCTCCAGCACCTCCTCTGCCTCCATGCCCCTATGTTCCCGGTCATGATGATAATGGACTGAACCTCTGAAACTGTAAGCGAGCCACGCCAATTTAATGTTTTCTTTAGAAGAGTAGCCATGGTCATGGTGTCTCTTCACAGCAATAGAAACCCTATCTAAGACAACCATGTTCTTCTAGTGTCCTTCAACCCTCTGGCTCCTATATCCTTTCACCTCCTTTCTGCAGGGTTCCTTGAACTCGGCCTAATGTTTGGGTGTGGGTCTCTGCATCTGTTACAATCAGCCACTGGAGGGGCCTCTCTGATGATGAATGGGCTAGGCACCAATCTATGAGCATAGCAGAATATCATTAGGATTCATTTCATTAACTTTTTTTTTTTGGCAATTTATGTTTGGTTCTACCCTAGGTCTCTGGCCATCCAGCTTCTGGTTCTGGGCCATCCAGGCATTGTGAGGCATGGATCTCAAGTGGGCCAGTCATTAGCTGGCCACCTGTTCTGCTCCACCAACCCTCCAGCACAGGCAGGACAAATTGTAGGTTGAATGTTTTGTGCCTGAGTTGGGGTTCCAGTCCCATGACTGGAAGCCTTGACTGGCTACAGAAGATGAACAGTTCAGGCACTGTATTCACCAAGGCATCTTCTCTAAGGTCACCCTCATAGATTCCAGGGAGTTTCTACTAGAGTAGGTTTCCACATCACCCCCAAATTCCAATCATCTCCCCCAGTCTTCACTCCCTCCAAATCCCACACCTGATTGATCCCTCTAGTTCCCATACCCACCCTAACCCAGTCCATCCTCAAAATCTATTCTATCTTGCAGCAGCCTTTTTCTTTTGGGTCTACCACCCAGCTCCCAAATCAAGACATGGAGACTTATTAGTTTTGAATGCTCACCTTAGCTTAGCCTCATTTCTGGCTAGCTCTTTTAACTTAAATTAATGTGTTTCTCTTTATCTACCTTTTGCCTTGGTGCTTTTTACATTTTCCTTCTGTATGTCCTACTTATCCTGCTGTCTCTATGTCTGTCTGTCTGGCAGGTGCCTGCTTCTGGCCCTGGGCATGTCCTCGTCTTTCTCCTAGTTCTCTCCTCCTTCTCTCCTCCTCCTGTTCTTTCTTCTCAATATTCCTCCTATTTATTCTCTCTGTCCACCAGCCTTGCCTTGCCCTCTCCTGCTTGGCTCCTGGCCGTTCATCTCCTTACTAAACCAATTAAGTGCCTTAGGCAGGCAAGGTGCAACAGCAACACATCCTTACATCCTTAAACAAATGCAGCAGAAACAAACGTAACACACCTTTACACAATTAAAGTAATATTCTACAGCATAAACAAATGCCACACATCTTTATATAGTTAAATATTTCACAACACTATCTCCCTTTCACAGGGAGATCCAAGTGGCCCGCCTTGGGGCTGTGGATTGTAGCATGATTATCTTTTACTTAATAGCTAATATTCACTTATAAATGAGTACATACCATGTTTGTCTTTCTGGGTCTGGGTTACCTCATTCAGGATGATTGTTTTTCTACTTTCATCCATTTTCCTACAAATTTCATGATGTCTTGTGTTTTAACAGCTGAGTAATACTCCATTGTGCAATGTACCACATTTTCTTTATCCATTATTCTGTTGAGGGACATCTAGGTTGTTTCCAGTTTCTGGCTATTATTTTTTAAAATCTACTATAAACATAGTTAAGCAAGTGTCCTTGTGGTAGGATAGAGCATCCTTTGTATATATGCCCAGGAGTGGCTAATTTGCTATAGTGGTATAGTTTGGTCTTTAGGTAGATCAATTCCCAATTTTCTGAGAAACTGCCATATTGATTTCCATGGTAACTGTATAAGTTTGCACTCCCATCAGCATTGGAGAAGTGTTCCCCTTGCTCCACATCCTAGCCAGCCTGAGTTGTGACCTTTGTTACTGATCTTAGCCATTCTGACAGGTATAAGATGGAATCTCAAAGCAGTTTTTGGTTTGCATTTCCCTGATGGCTAAGGATATTAAACATTTTTTAATGTTTCTCAGCCAGTTATGATTACTCTATTGAGAATTCTCTGTTTAGATCTGTACCCCATTTTTAGTTGGATGATTTGATTAGTTGATGGCTAAGTTTCTTAATTTCTTTACATATTTTGGATATTAGTCTCCTGTCAGATGTGGAGTTGGTGAAAATCTTTTCCTGTGCTGTAGGCTGCCATTTTTCTTACTGACTGTGTCCTTTGCCTCACAGAAGCTTTTCAGTTTCATGGGGTTGATCTTAGTGCCTTCTGCTATCCAGGGTCTTCAGAAAGTTGTCTCCTGTGCTGATGCATTCAAGACTATTCTCCACTTTCTCTTCTATCAGGTTCAGTGTATCTGGTCATTGATCCACTTGGATTTGAATTTTGTGAAAAATAAGAATATTTTTCATTCTTCTACATGCAAACATCCACTGAGACCAGCACCGGGTGTTGTTGTTGTTGTTGTTGTTGTTTTTTTTCCAGTGTGTATTTCTGGCTTTTTTATAAAAAAAAAATCAAGTGTTCATAGGTGTGTGGATATATGTTTGTGTCTTCAATTCCATTGGTCAACATGTCTGCTTTTATGCCAATACCATATGGTTTCCATTACCATAGCTCTGTAGTACAGCTCATAATTAGGAATGGATATTGAATGCTTCTTAAAATATTTATTGGATATTTTTTCATTCGTACATTCTTTTTCGTTCTTTCTTTTTTATTGCCTATTTCTTTCACTTGCCCATTTGTTGACTGTCAGTTTTATTTCCTTGGTTTTAATTTCTGAAATTCTTTGCATATTTTGGATAAAAGCCTGTAATGGCTGATCTTGGTTGTCAACTACACTGCATTTGGAAGGATCTAAGACCCAAGCAGCTAGGCACACCTGGGAGTGTTTTTCTTGATTAGATTATTTGAGGTGGGAGATCCATCACAAATCCAGGCCCCACTTTCCCATGGCAGCCCATGCCAAAAAAAATGGAAGAAGGAAGGTTTTGCTTTTTGCCTCCTTGTCCTCATGCTTTCTGGAAACTACATCCACTTTGTTGCTGAGGCATTCCTTTTTTGGTTATAGAACCTACTTCCTTAGGATTCCATCTCTGGTGAGTCCAGCAGCTCTCTAGGAATCCTTCAGAACTCCAGCACTGGATGTGGACTGCTGAGACAAACAGTCTTGTGGACAGAACAACGGCATCCTTGGTCTTCCTGTCAGGGGACAGCCATTAATGCTTCCTTTGCTGTACAGAAACTTTATTTTCATAGCATTCCACCTGTTGATGCTTTGGGCTAGTTCTTCTGCCTTTGGTGCTCTGTTTAAAAATGTTCTAGATCTCCTCAATATCATAAAGGGTTTCCCCTGGGTTTTCTTCTAAAATTTGTGTTTCTGGTTTTAAACTAAGGCTTTGATCCATTTAAATGATTTTTGTAGAAGGTTAAGGATGAGATTCACATTTCATTCCTCTCCAGGTATATCCAGTTCTGACAGCACCATTTGTGGAATCTTTTTCAAAGATTTTTTTTTAATTTTTTGCTTCTTTTGTCAAAAATTAAGTGGGCATAGCTTTGCCACTTTATGGCAGCACCTCTACCCTAGTCATGTATCTTCTTGCCTATTTTTGCCCCAGTACCAGGGGGTCTTTATCACTATGGCTCTGTAGTATTATTTTTTTATTTAAAAGGGTTTTTTTTTCCTTTTCACATATCAACCACAGTTCCCCCTCCCTCCCCTCCTCCTGCTCACTCTCTACTTTCCCCCCACCACACCTCATCCACTTTTCAGAGAGGGTAAGGCCTCCTATGGGAAGTCAACAAAGTCTGGCACATCAATTGAGGCAATATCAAGCCCCTCCTCCCTGTATCAAGGCTGAGCAAGATATCCCTCCACAGGGAATGGGCTCCAAAAAGTCAGTTCATGCACTAGGGATAAATCCTGGTCCCACTGCCAGTGGTCTCACATGCTAGTTCAGGCCCATGCAGATTCCCCAGCTGTCAATTCAGAATCTGTGAGCTCTAACTAGCTCGGGTCAGCTGTCCTGTGGGTTTCCCCATCATGATCTCTGCTCACATAATCCCTCCTCCCTCTCTTCAGCTGGATTCCAGGTGCTCTACCCAGTGATTAGCTGTGAATCTCTGCATCTGTTTCCATCAGTTATTGGATGAAGGGTCTATGATGACAATTAGGGTAGTCATCGATCTGATTACAGGGCAAGGCCAGTTCAGGGACCCTCTCCACTATTGCTTGGAGTCTTAGCAGGGGTCATCTTTGTGGGTTCCTTGGAATATCCCTAGCACCAAGTTTCTCCCTAACCCCACGATGGCTCCTTCTAGCAAGATATTTCCTTCCTTGCTCTCCCTCTCTGTCCCTCCCCCAACTCCACCATCCCATTCCCTCATGTTCTCATGCCACCTCTCCTTGGCTCCTCCCCTCCCCCCACACTCCCAATTAATCTGGAGAGCTTATCTACTTCCCCTTCCTAGGGCGATCCATGTTTGTCTCTCTTAGGGTCCTCCTTCTTATCTAACTTCTCTGAGGTTGTCGACTGTATCCTGGTTATCCTTTGCTTTATGTCTAATACCCACTTATGAGTGAGTACATACAGTGTTTGTCTTTTGGGGGGGTCTGAGTTACCTCACTCAGGATGGTTTTTTTCTAGTTCTGTCTATTTGCCTGCAGATTTCATAATGTCATTTTTTTTCTAGCTGGTTAATGCTCCATTGTGTAAATGTAGCACATTTTATTTATCCATTCTTCATTTGAGGGGCATCTAGGTTGTTTCTAGGTTCTGGCTATTACAAATAATGCTATTAACATAGTTGTGGAAATGTTTTTATGGTATGAATGTGCATCTTTTGAGTATATGCCTAAGAGTAGTAGTATTGCTGGATCATGAAATAGATTGATTCCCAGCTTTCTGAGAAACTACCATACTGATTTCCAAAGTGGCAGTACAAGTTTGCACTCTCACCAACAATGGAGGAGTATTCCCCTTACTCCACATCCTCTCCAGCATAGGCTGTAATCAGCGGTTTTTATCTTAGCCAGTCTGACATGTGTAAGATGGTATCTCAGAATTGTTTTGATTTACATTTCCCTGATTGTAGTGGGTAGCCATTCCAGCTTGGATCTGGAAGTTCCAACCCCCATTGAGACTCTGGCAACTGTCACGCCTACAAGGTGGGGCCAGGGGAGGCAGCTAGAGACCCGAGAGCTGGATGGGCGAGTGCTCTCTCTGTTCCTAGACCCTAGATGGTGGAGGTTGACTGAGCAGAGCTCCAGAGAACACCGCTGGACTGAGATACACCTTCCCCAGACCCCTGCGATCTACCTATCCCTTCATTTGTAAGTCACCCACTAAATAAATCTTCTTTTAACTATGTGGAGTGGCCTTAATAATTTCACCAATACCTGATGGCTAAGGATGTTGAGTGATTCTTTGTCTTTTGGCCATTTGAGATTCTTCTGTTGAGAATTCTTTGTTTAGATATGTACCCCATTTTTTAAATTGGATTATTTGATATTTTGATGTCTAGTTTCTTGAGTTCTTCAGATGTAGGGTTGGTGAAGACCTTTTCCCATTCTGTGGACTGTCGTTTTGTCTTATTTACTGTGTCTTCTGCCTTATAGAAACTTCTCAGTTTCAGGAGGTCCAATTTATTAACTTTTGCTCTCAGTGTCTGTGCTACCAGTGTTGTATTTAGGATGTGGTCTCCTGTGCCAATACATTCAAGGCTACTTCCCACTTTCTCTCCTATCAGGTTCAGTGTAACTGGATTTATATTGAAGTCTTTGATCCACTTGAACCTTAGTTTTGTGCATGGTGATCGATATGGATCTATTTGTATTCTTCTACATGCTGCCATCCAGTTATGTTAGCACCATTTGTTAAAGATGCTTTCATTTCTCCATTGCATATTTTTTGGCCCCTTGTCTAAAATCAGGTGTTCATAGGTGTGTGGATTAATATCAGGGTCTTCGATTCTATTGATCCAAGTGTCTGTTTTTATGCCAATACCAATAAGCTGTTTTTATTTCTATAGCTCTATAGTAGAGCTTGAAGTCAGGGATGATGATGCCTCCAGAGGATCCTTTATTGTATAAGATTGTTTTGGCTATCCTGGGTTGTTTTTTTTTCTATGAAGTTGAGTATTGTTCTATGAAGGATTGTGGCGGGATTTTGATGAGGATTTCATTGAATCTGTAGATTGCTTTTGGTAAGATTGCCATTTTTACTATGTTGAGTCCATCTATCTAAGAGCATGGAAGGTCTTTCCATTTTCTGATATCTTCAATTTCTTTCTTCAGAGACTTAGAGTTCTTGTCATACAGGTCTTTCACTTGTTTGGTTAGAGTTACTCCAATATATTTTATGTTCTTTGTGGCTATTGTAAAGGGTGATGTTTCCCTGATTTCTGTCTCAGCCCATTTATTACTTGTATATAGGAGGGCTACTGATTTTTTTTAGTTAATCTTGTACTCTGCCACATTGCTGAAGGTGTTTATCAGCTGTAGGAGTTCCCTGGTCAAATTTTTGGGGTCACTTATGTATAATATCATATCATCTGCAAATAGTGAAAGTTTGGCTTCTTCCTTTCCAATTTGTATCCCCTTGATTTCCTTTTGTTGTCTTACTGCTCTAGCTAGAACTTGGAGTACTATATTTAATAGATATGGAGAGAGTGGACAGCCTTGTCTTGTTTCTGAATTTAGTGGGATCACTTTGAGTTTCTCTCTGTTTAGTTGATGCTGACTGTCAACTTGATGTATATTGTTTTTATTATGTTTGGGTATGTTCCTTGCATCCCTGATCTCTCCAAAACCTTTATCATGAAGGGGTGTTGGATTTTGTCAAAGGCTTTTTCAGCATTTAATAAGATGATCTTGTAGGGTTTTGTTTCTTTCAGTTTGTTTATATAGTGGATTACATTGACAGATTTTCATATGTTAAACCATCCCTGCATCTCTGGGATGAAGCCTAATTGATCATGGTGGATTTTTTGATGTGTTCTTAGAGTCTGTTTGCCAGTATTTTATTGAGTATTTTTGCATCAATGTTCATGAAGGAGATTGGTCTGTAATTCTCTTTCTTTTTTGCATCTTTGTGTGGTTTGTGTACCAGGGTGACTGTAGCCTCATAAGAAGAGTTTGGCAATGTTTCTTCTGTTTCTGTTGTGTGGAACAATTTTAGGAGTATTGGTATTAGTTCTTCTTTGAAATTCTGGTAGAATTTTGTGCTGAAGCCATCTGGCCCTGGGCTTTTTTCCATTGGGAGACTTTTAATAGATGCTTCTATTCTCTTAGGGATTATAGGTCTATTTAAATTGTTTATCTGGTCTTGATTTAATTTTGGTAAGTGGTATATATCCAGAAAATTGTCCATTTCTTTTTGATTTTCCAATTTTGTGGAGTACAGGTTTTTGAAGTATGACCTGATGATTCTCTGGATTTCCTCAGTGTCTGTTATTATGTCTCCCTTTTCATTTCTGATTTTGTTGATTTGGATATTCTCTCTCTGCCTTTTGGTTAGTTTGGACAAGGGTTTGTCTATCTTGTTGATTTTCTCAAAGAACCAACTCTTTAATTAATTGATTCTTTGTATTGTTCTCTTTGCTTCAATTTTATTGATTTAAGCCCTGAGTTTGATTATTTCCTGGTGTCTGTTCCTTCTGGCTGAGTTTGCTTCTTTTTGTTCTAGAGCTTTCAGGTGTGATGTTAATTTGCTTGTGTGAGATTTCTCAAAATTCTTTATGTAGTCACTTAGTGCTATGAACTTTCCTCCTAGCACTGTTTTCATTGTGTCCCATAAGTTTGGGTATGCTGTGGATTTTTTTTTTCATTGAATTCTGGCAAGTCTTTAATTTCTTTATTTCTTCCTTAAATCAGAGGTGGTTCAGTTGAGAGTTGTTCAGTTTCCAGGAGTTTGTAGGCTTTATGTAGTTTGTGTTGTTGTTGAACTCTAACTTTAGCCCATGGTGGTCCAATAAGATACAAGGGGTTACTCCCATGTTTTTGTATCTGTTAAGATTTGCTTTATGACTGAATATGTGGTCGATTTTAGAGAAGATTCCATGAGTGGTGTTGAGAAGAAGGTATATTCTTTTGTGTTAGAGTGAATTGTTCTGAAGATGTTTATTAAGTCCATTTGAGTCGTAACATTTTAGTTCCCTTGTTTCTCTGTTAAGTCTCTGCCTGGCAGACCTGTCCATTAATGAGAGTGAGGTGTTGAAGTCTCCCACTATGAATGTGTGGGGTTTGATGTGTGATTTAAGCTTTACTAGTGTTTCTTTTAAAAAAATGCAGATGCCCTTGTATTTGGGACATAGACGTTCAGGATTGAGACTTCATCTTGATGGATTTTTCCTTTGATGACTATGAAATGCCCTTCTCCATCTCTTTTGATTAATTTTAGTTTGAAGTCTATTTTGTTAGCTATAAGGATAGTGATACTGGCTTGTTTCTTAGGTCTATTTGATTGGAAAATCTCTTCCCAACCCTTCCTCTGAGGTAATGTCTGTCTTTGAAGTTGAGGTGTGTTTCTTGCATGCAGCAGAAGGATGGATCCTGTTTTCATATCCATTCTGTTAGCCTGTGTCTTTTTATTCATGAATTGAGTCCATTGATATGAAGAGATGTTATTGTTAGTTCCTGTTATTTTTGGCGGTAGTGATGGTAGTGTGTGTGTTTTCCTTTTAGGGTTTTGCTATAGTGAGATTATCTATTGCCTGTGTTTTTATGGATGTACCTGAGTCCTTTGGGTTGGAGTTTACCTTCAGAACTTTCTGTAGGGCTGGATTTGTGGATAGGTATTGTTTAAAACTGGTTTTGTCATAAAATATCTTGTTTTCTCTGTCTATGTTGATTGAAAGTTTTGCTGGGTATAGTAGTCTGGGCTGGCATCCACGGTCTGTTAGTGTCTGTAAAACATCTCACCAGGACCTTCTGGCTTTTAGAGTCTCCAGTGAGAAGTCAAGTGTAATTCTGATAGGCCTGCCTTTATATGTTACTTGGCCTTTTCCTTTGCAGCTCTTCAAATTCTTTATTTATTCTATATGTTTAGTGTTTTGATTATTATGTGGTGAGGGGACGTTTTCTCTTGGTCTAGACTATTTGGTGTTCTGCAAGTTTCTTCTACCTTTACAGGCAGGTCCTCCTTTAGATTGGGAAAGTTTTCTCCTATGATTTTTTAAATATATTTTCTTTGCCTTTGAGCTGGGATACCTCTCCTTCTTCTATCCCTGTTATTCTTAGGTTTGGTCTTTTCATGGTGTCCCAGGCTTCCTGGATATTTAGTGTTAGGAATTTCTTGGATTTAACATTTTCTTTAACTGGTGAATCTATTTCCTCTATTGTGTCTTCAACTCCTGAGATTCTCTCTTCCATCTCTCAGATTCTGCTGGTTACGCTTCCAGCTGTAGTTCCCATTCATTCCCGCAGATGCTCCATTTCCAGTATTCCCCAGTTCATGTTTTCTTTACTATTTCTATTTCAGTTTTCAAGTTGTGCACCATTTCCTTCACCTGTTTGATGGCTTTTTCTTGGCTTTCTTTAAGGGATTTATTGATTTCGTCCAATTTTTTGTTTGTCTTTTCCTCGACTTCTTTAAGGGAATTTCATTTCATTTCCTCTTTAACAACCTCTATCATCTTCATGAAGTAATTTTTAAGGTCATTGTCTTGTGTTTCAGCTGCATTGGAATGTTCAGGCTTTGCTGTTGTAGGATCACTGGGTTCCGGTGGAGCCATCTTGCTCTTGTGGTTGTTGAATGTGTTCTTACAGTGGCGTTTACTCCTCTGTTTTTCCTCTGGTGTGGCTTGTGCCTGTGCCTGTGCCTGTGCCTGGTCTTCCAGCTGTTGTGTTTTGATACTGACCTCTGTAGCCTGCTGTTTTAGCAGCTGATGTGGTTTGCACCTGTTCCTATGTAGTCTGCTGGGTTTGTGGGGGAGGGCTGGTCACAGGGAGAGTGTTACAGGGCTTGGGTTGGGCGAGGGAGTGGGTCTTGGCAGGGTGGCTGGCGGGGGTGGGGGCACAGCCTGGAGGCAGGTATCTCACCTGGCTGCAGGCTGGTGGGGATGGCACCAGAGCAGTGGAGTTCCACCAGAGGTGGGGGCAGGGTCCAGATGCCTTGCTGGTGCTGGGGAGCCCTGACTGTCCTGGAACTCACTCTGCAGATCAGGCTGGCCTTGAACTCACAGAGATCTTCCTGCCCTTGCCTCCCAAGTGCTGAGATTAAAGGGGTGTGCCACCACTGCTTCCCTTACTTTTAGGATAAAAGCATACTAAAATAAATCCTCTTACTTAGATGTCATCAATTTCTTTATTAGAAATCACTAAATTGGAGCTGTTCCATGGTTTTGAAAGATTCTCTCTAAATGAGCACCACATAATTAAGATTATTATATTCTGTAAGGATTTTGTTCTTTCCCTATGTGTGGAGATATTGTGTCATTTATATAGGGTACTTTTTCAGGGGGAATTACCAATTTTCATCATACCTTGTATTAGTAATGTGTATCCCAAAACAGTTTTTTTTTTGTGGCCCAGAAAAGCCAAAGGATTACAATGCATGGACCAGATGATATACTTTGATCCAATTAATATCAGAACTTCAGTTCACAACTAAGACAAGAAAACCTCTCTTGGTCACAAAGTATGAAAGGAGGAAATTCAAAAACATCTGAAAAACATAAGGCTGTGGTGGTAAAGCAGGAACCTGGGGTGCTCTGTGGTTATCTGGATGTGCCCACACACACCTATTGTTAGAGAAAGGCCAGCCTGTCTCAACTCTCAGAGCTGATCTCACACAGCTCTAACCATCTTGTGCTCTAAGCTCAGATCCTCAGCTCACTCCAGTCTATATCAGCCTTTTCCAGGCCTGGATCCCTGTCTCTCTCACTGCTGGATCTACCAAACTAAATAATCCTTCAAGATCTTACCAAGCTCCTTGTTTATCTATGGAAAATCCTAGACAACACTGTAGAAAATGCCAGTGGAGTCATTAGCAGGGAAGCCAGTGCTGATCTGATCTTAGTAAGCATTAAATTCAATCCTGAAGCTCTTGTTTAGAGATAAATGCCAATACATAATAAACAGGTAACCTATACATGTCATTTGTGATTCATTACACTTAACTATGTATGACGGTAAGACATGATCATTGAAAACAGGGCAAACAGGGCATTTGATTTTGAGATTTCTCTGTGATGTCCTGGAAGTTTAGGAGAATCAGAGTGAGTTAATATTAATTCATCAGACTATTCTAACAGATGGCTCCACAGTATCATCAGAAGTCCTAGAGGTTAATGAGATGATGTACAGAAATTCTCCTGGTCAAATATGGCACAGTATCAACCCTAAATAACTACTGTATAACTGTATTTGAAGTGCTGTAACTATTTCATGGTAAATGGCTTGTCTGTATTATTTAAAATGGAAAGAAAGAAACCAAAAGATATCTTACCAGAATGCAAAAGAATGTAAGAGATAAGAAAGGATGCAATTTTAGCTCAGTGCAGTCACTGTGGACTTCCTGGAGTCTCAGATCATCCTCAACCACAGCCTCCACACCCTCTGCTTTCTTGGTCTTTATTCCTGCTTGGCCCATGTCAATGTGGTGAGAGTGTCATTTTTGCCTCAAACCAGAAAACGTCCTTAAGTACTGCTGCCTATCAGAAACAGAGGTGCACAGGTTTAAAATGCCTGTGAGGTCACTGAGCACTGACCTCCTTTATCCCCTCAAGGACTGTGTCTACTCTGCCCTCCTCCAACCTGAGCAGCTTTCCTGGAAGATGCCACCAGTCCTGATTCTCCTGACCTTGTTTCTGCCACTTGGAGCTGGTGCAGGTGAGTGAACATCCCTGTCCCAGCACTGCCATCCCATAATACCTCTGCAGACTCTTTGCCCAGCTCTAGTCAGAAACTGACCTGCACCAAACAGGGAGGTTTCTGAATCTCAGGTCCCATACCACATCCAGACCTGGAAATCTGTCACTGGCTAGATTTCCAACAAGGTCTGAAGAAGAGAGGTGTCCTCAGAAGACTTGGTGGGCACTAGCTTTTCCCTGCTCTTCGTCATCACCTGAAGTGATGATAATCCCTAAAAAAGGAAGTAGCAGAGAATGCAAAGAAAATATAAAGTACATCATTAACCTTCCTTGAGTCCAGTGCAAGGGCAGCTTTAATGACCAGCCTGCAATGGTGTAAGGCCACCAGCTCAAGAACATTAGCATCATTTAGTAACCTCCACCCTCAGCCTGCTGAAGAAAGAGGACCTGGGTGACAAGATACCGCATTGCACACTTCACTAGCTTTGCTGTCTTGTTTTGGTGGCCTCTCCACTTCTTCCTGCAGGTCCCCAGCTCTTCCCATCTTTGCCAGGACACTGCTCCATGTTCCCCAGGCTCTGAACCCCATGAGCTCAAGTAGAACTCATTTATTCATGCAACCAAAAGCATTTCCTGAGAATACACATTATGTTGGGCATCAGAATAAGAGAATTTTAGAAAAACCTCCTCCATAGAGCTTGGGGGTCGGGGAAGGTGAGAAAATAACAACAACCAAGACATTGGTGGGATTGGGGAGAATCACTAACAAAGAAAGGCTCAAGGCAAGCCACCCAGGACCTGCTTGGTCACTAGCATCATGAAGACAGAGCTGGTCCTTCCATGTATTTGTAAAGCAGGGGCTGGAGGACAAGTGTCACCCACCCCTGCAGGAGCTCTGCAGAATTAGATTCAGCAAAGATTATTCTATGTACAAGGAATTCTATCTACCACAGGCTTGGAGAACTGCAGATCCCATAGCCTTGACCTTCTCCTTAGATCTTCCATCTTGACTTCACCTGCTGCTCCCAGACACCCCATATTCTAGCCTTTTCTTTCAGAGGAGATCATCGGGGGCCATGAGGCCAAGCCCCACTCCCGACCCTACATGACATTTATTGAATCTCTGCATGTTGGTGGGAATAGAAGTCGCTGTGGAGGCTTCCTGGTACAAGACAACTTCGTGCTGACCGCTGCTCACTGCCTGGGAAGGTGAGGAGAAGCAGCTAGCCCACACTTTCTGAGACCGTATAGGAGCTTCTGTCCTCTACTTGTGGATGCTCCTGTTGGGGCACACTAGAGGGCAGGACTGTGAACATGGAAGTCTGAAAACAGGGACACTGAGGTCAAAGGTGAGAGGTCGAGCCAGCAGCACACTTGAGGAGAAAGCAGCCACCCTGGCCAGACTGGAGCAGTGGCTGAGGTTGAAAGGACGCATTGAGAGTTACTGAGGGCTGTGGGAGTATACAGCAGGTGACGACTAGTGTTTGATAAGTCGACCCATCAGATGTATAACTCCCTAATGGCGAGATCCACCTGGCAAAGCCGTAGCATCACTGGCTGTGGAAATCGGTTGTTTTCTGTCTGTAACTTTCTCATGGGCCACCATTATACCTCACTATAAGAATAGCTGTCAGGTGCTTTCCACGCCCCTTTGGTGGTATGGTTTACATCTTTGGCACACTTACAGTTGTGGATGGTGAGGTTACGATTTCTGTTTAAACTGTATAATTTTGATGTATAGAAATAATACTAGGATATTTTATATTATTCGGACTGACAGGATTCTCAGTCACAAAGACAGCCTTTCACATAGATAGCTAACTTTAGACCTCAGAGCAGATGAAGAAGAAGAAGAAGAAGAAGAAGAAGAAGAAGAAGAAGAAGAAGAAGAAGAAGAAGAAGAAGCATGAGAGAAGTGTGAGGGATTGAGTGGGTGAAGGGGTGAGTGAGTAAAGAGTGAGTGAATAATGTAGAAGTATGTGTGTATATGAGTGAGTGTGAGAGAGAAAGCTGTGTGAACATCTGCTGCTAATAGAGGAGCTGTACCTGGAAACTGTGTAAAGTGCTGTATGGTGAGAGAGCTATGGAAATGAGATGTTTAGCTGTGGCTGTGTGGAGATTTGTAACTGTGGAGGGAAGGAAGGTGAAGCTGTATGGAAAACAGATGTAGAAGAGAAATGTATGTAAAAGAAAGATGTGTAGTCACGTGAAAACAGATGTAACTGTGTATAGAGATGTATGGCCCTATGTACGTAAAGAAAGTCATGTAGCTGTATGTATAGAATGTAGCAGTGTGGAGATTGTAGAACTTCGGAGACAGAAAGAGTCAGAGACCCTCTTTAAGATGAAGAAAAAGATAAGGTTAACATCAGAAAGCATCTGTATTTCCTTATTTCACCAATCATAGGTAGATTAAAACTAATTCCTAAAACCCTCAGATAGAAAAAGTCTAGGCCTCACTGCCTTTGTGGATCTTCTTCCATTACCCTGGAGGTGGTCAGAGGGCAGGCTCTCCATAAGGCTCCCGGAAAAGAGTCAATGCAAACTTTGGAATATTGTCTAGAAGCAAGAGGGAGCCCCTAGGACTCTAATGTCCTTGAGAAGCAGAGAGAGGCAGGTCAAACCCTGAGGCCCTCCTGTCTCCTCAAGTCCCCTCAGCTAGAGCCCCTCCCTGCCTCTTACACCTCCTGGACTGTGTCCTCTCTCACTCCACATTTCTCATCTCCACTCTGCTCTCTACAGCTCAATGAGAGTCACTCTGGGGGCCCACAACATCGAGACAAAGGAGAAGACCCAGCAGATCATCCCTGTGGCAAAAGCCATTCCACACCCAGACTACAACGATAAGGACTGGTCCAATGACATCATGCTCTTGAAGGTGACTCCTGCCAACCCCCCATCCACACCTCCATCCACGCCTCACCCACCCCTGGTGCCTCTGATCTACTTGATGCAAGGCTTGCCCCTCCCCTCCTGCTCTCATCCTGCATCTTCCCTCCCTGCCATCCTGGTTGTTAAAGAGTCCCAGGTCAGCAGGCTCCTGGCTGAGCTGGTCTCTCCTGCCTCTTCCCTATCAGCTGCAGAGGAAAGCCAAGAGGACGAAAGCTGTGAGGCTCCTCAAGCTGCCCAGGGCTAACGCCCAAGTGAAGCCAGGGGACGAGTGCCACATAGCTGGCTGGGGGGCAACGTCCCTCAATGCCACTAAAGGAGCAGCCTCCCTACAAGAGACTGTATTGATCATCCAGGACGACCAGAAATGCAAACTCCGCTTCCACCGCTACATCAAGACCATTCAGATTTGTGCTGGAGACCCAAAGCAAATACAGGCTGCTTTCAAGGTAGGAATCAAGCATTTAACAGGCAAAATGCAGGGAGAGAGGAACGTGGGGGAGGCCTGGGTGTGAGAATGGCTAAACCCTCAAGCCCTAGAACCAAAGAGGGACATCACAAAAGTCAGGCCTCCCAGAGCCCTGATCCTGAAGGAATTTGAAAGCCTGTCCTGGCCCCGATCTAACAGTTAACCTTTCCAGGAGGAGGTACAGACAGCAGAGCCAAGGGAACCAGACTCAGTTCTTCCTTTCCCTGCCCACAGGGTGACTCTGGGGGACCCCTCGTGTGTGACAACAGAGCTTATGGAGTTTTAGCCTATGGAAAAACCAAGAGCATCGCTCCAGGAATCTTCACTAAGGTTGTGTCCTTCCTGCCGTGGATACAAAGAAGCATGAAGTCTTGTAACAGGTGCTAAAACCAGCTGTTCCTACCAGCTTGTCTGGCCACTGGCCAGAACCACATGGAGTGGGCAGCAAAGGGGAAAACTCATAATAAATTGATCTCCTCGGTGAATTCAGCAGAAGTCCTGTATTGTTTGAACCTCTCTCGTGTGCACCTCAGTGGTCCAGGCAGACTCGCCTGTCAGTTCTGGGCTTTTCTTCCTCCTTCTTCCCCAGCCCCTTCCTCACCTGGAACTTCAGGCTAGACAATTCCACATATTCACCACCCGATACATGGTGGGGTTAGTGGGTTGTTTGTTTTTATTTTTGAGATAGGATCTCATTACATAGCTCTGGCTGGCCTGGACTTTACTATATAGACCAGCCTGGCCATTAACTCACAAAGGTCTGCTGCATCTGCCTCCTCAGTGCTGGGATTAAAGGTGTGTGCTATGACATCCAACCATACACATATTTCAATACCCAGCTCTTCAAGGTTGACTTTCTTACCACACAAGCCCTCCAGAAATGAACCTCCCCAGGACTAGAAAATCCCTACCATCTCTAAACCACCTTCATCAAGTCTCCAACTCTTTCCAGAGAATCGAACAAAGCATTGGGGTGAAGGGAGATTTGACTCTGGGAATTAAAAAGGCCATGGGCCATGCCACTGGATATGTTTCTTATTTTCAGGACCTCCCATCTGGCTAGCAGGGCAGGGGACTCTCACCACCTGAACTTTCTGTCTGCAGTCTAGGAAGCTGAGACATTCCTCTGGTGGCCCCAGGCTCACCTGGGTACCATTTCCCCACCCAGCAAGGATCTCGGGCAACCTCTGTCCCCCTTGTTGGTTTTCAAGTGTTTTCCACATGACTCCCTCTAGCCACCAATAGTTTCTGATCCAGCCCCACTTCCCCAGCCCTGATTTAAACCAGCCTTTTTACTCATCTACCTATAAGTTCCAAACACGTGGAATCTCATTTACCTCTTCATCCAGCTAGACATAAGCTGCCAGTCACCTGATGCTCACCCTTCCCACCTAGGCCAGCTGGCTGAGCCCTGTTCTAGCCCGAGTCTTCCATGGAGAGGCTCAGCCATGATCTCCAGTCACTCAACAACCCTCGTCCAGCCTGGAAACGCTGCTTCCCCCTGCTGGCAACATGAGTTATAGCAGTTTGTGAACCAGAGGGACCCAAGGGATGCTAGGCTGGAATCATCAACCAACACTGTGGATCCCGGGGTTTGGGTCAGCTATACAGTAGATTCCTCCTTCCCTTTCATTGTCATGTTTCATAGACAGGTCAATGTGGCACAAATGGATCTATATTTAGAATTCACAAAAAAGCCATATTTTAAGAATGATTAAATTCTCTACATTTTAACAGTGTCATGTGCATGGCCTTCTCTGGTTCAGAAAAGCAATGTGTGTAATTCGAACAAAGTTGGAAGGCCTCCAGTGTTGGGGTTTTCAATGTATCTTGTGTGGAGCCCTCGTTGAAAGAGCTGGGCCAGAGAAAGGCAAGTGGAGGGGGCGCTGTTCCTTGCTTCAGGTTCAAACCACAGACCCGCCACTCCTGCTGAAGTAGAAGGCGGTTCATTGTGACCCATGTGACCCTATTTCAGTCCCTCAGCCACCACTGAACTATACTTTTAAAGTTCCTGTAGTCCTGGGTGTTGGCTTTGTCTGATTCTGTGTATGTAGCTATTGTGTGTCATGTATCACTCACCAGCGGTGCGGTTTGAAGGACCTAATTTTTTTTTTCAGTTTGTCTGCTTTGATTTTCATTTTCTGAAGGTTGTTGAGGAAGTATGATTTTTTATTTTTACTTTGGGTTTTGATTTTGTTTGTTCGTTTGTTTGTTTTGAGAGAGAGAGAATGTGATGTTGAGTGGGTAGGGAGATGGGGAAGGTCTGGGAAGAATTGAGAGGGGAAAGAATATGATCGAAACGTATGGTATGAAAAAATAAAGAAATTAGCAATGATATAATAGAATTTTATAATTAAAATATAGATTTATTGAAATGAATAAGAATAATAACTGAAAATAGCTCTTCCTCCCTTCTTCCACCAAGTCCTGGGAGTGAAACTTCAGCCCTTGAGAGGTGGACAGTGGTAAGTGTGCAGTAGGGCACCGTAGAAAGATGCTGGAGCTTCATGCTCTGTGTGGAAATGAGCTAGCTTCCAGCCGTGGGTCTCTGCCTAGACTCTTAAGGAGCAAAGAGACATAAACTTGGTGTCTATGGATGAAGCTACTCCTCCTCTTCATCCTCCTAATCCTCCTCTTCTTCATACAGCAGTTATCCTATGCTTAACAATGAAATAGCGCAATATTCTGAGGTTTTAATGCCAGTTACTGCCCTTTTTGCAATCTGTACCTATCTGTATGACATTGACACACTTTTCTTCTGTAATTATTGAATTCTGATTCTTGTGTTTAATCCAAATCAATATTTAAATCTTATTTCTCATTATAACATAAATAAATGTATTTGGAAGTTTTCTAATGACTTTTGGAACTTTCCTATTGTGTTATCTTAGTGTGTTAGCTTATACAGAAGATGAACTTTAGCGCGCTCTCTCTCTCTCTCTCTCTCTCTCTCTCTCTCTCTCTCTCTCTCTCTCCCTTTTATTGACAACAGATCCTTTTCCTCACATAATGTAACCTGATCATGGTTTCCTTTCTTTCTGCTCCTCCTCCCCACTTCCCTTCCCATCTGGATCCACTCCCTTTCTGTCCCTGATTATAAAATAAATCTAAGGGATTAGAATATAATATAGGATAAATTAAAATTTAATACCTTAGAATTGGATAATACAAACAGAAGGAAAAGAGCCCAAAGAAAACCACAAGGATCAGAGACGCACTCATTCGAACACTCAGGAATCTGCTGCAGGGGGAAGTGATCATGGCTGAGCAAGGCACTGATTTATATAACAGAATGTCACTAGGAGTCATCTTATTGCTATGTTTTGTTTTTGTTTGTTTGTTTAGAGCAGTAGTATTTGGTTTTACCCTAGGTCCCGGGGCTATCTAGTCTCAGGTTCTAGGTCACTCAAGCAGTGTCAGATATGGTTTCCAACTTGAGGGGCGGGCCTTAAGTCAAATCAGATATTCATTGGTTATTCCACAAGATTTGTGCCACCATGCAGGCAGGTCAACACTGTCGATAAGGGGTTTGTGGCTGGCTTGGTGTGTATGTTCTCATTTGGTAGCATGCACATTACCTTCCTGTACCAAAAGCACTGGAATGTAGGGGTGAAGGCTCTGTGTGGGCATAAGCTTGACTTTTCCACATTCAAAGAGTTGAGTAGGGGCCTTGCTGTCAATTTGTGAAGCACAATCTATAGTCTTGGCAACAGCCTGGGTTTCCCATGGAAACCCTTTGGGCAACAACTCAGTTAAATATAACTCAGTCCTGGTACTGGAAGCTTCAGAAATGTCCAGTTAGGGATCTGTCTCCCACATTTGAGGAACTTGCCTGACTCCATTTTGAAGGCAAGAGCCATTGTGCTATATTGTTAAAAATGTTTCCATTTGCTGTAAGAGCTGAGCTACTGTTTTTAAGTCTGTTCCCTGGCTTCACTAGAATGCCCCAGAAAGGCACTTAGCGACATGAAACCTACGCCCACCACACACTCCTCTGGTTTAAGCCTCATTTTAGAGACAGCAGAGTGACAAGGGAATGGTATTTAGGGCTTTCCCCCCCCCATAAGTTTTTTACTATTATCATTATTTAATGAAATCACTTCATAGGAATGAACTCAAAAACACCACACCACTTGACGACAGCAGCCACTAGACACATCCTAAATTCTTTTTCCCCCCCAATCTAACGGGGGTTTTTATCTTTCAGTACTTGTGTGGTAGATGAAGTTTATTGATTTCCATAGTGGCTGTACAAGTTTGCACCCCCACAAGCAATGGACTAGTGTTCCCCTAAATCCACATCCTCCACAACAAGCTGTCACCTGTTTATTGATCTTAACCATTCTGACGGGTGTAAGATGAAATCTCAGAGTAGTTTTGATTTGTATTTCTCTGAGGACTAAGGATGTTGAACCTTTAAGTGTTTCTCAACCATTTGTTTTCTCTTATGAAATAAAATTTTTTACACTTCTTTATATATTTTGGGTATCGGTCTTCTATTGGATATGGAGTTGGTAAAAATCTTTTCCCATTCTTTAGTCCGCCACTTTGTCCAAATGACAGTATCCTTTGCCATACAGAAGCATTTCAGTTTCATGAGTTCCAATTTATTGTTGATCTTAGTGCCTATACTAATGGTGCTCTATTTAGAAATTCTTTTCCTATGTCAGTGAGGTCAAGGCTATTCCTCTTCTATCAGTTTTAGTGTATCTGGTTTTATGTTGAGGTCTTTGATCCATTTGGGGTTGAGTTTTGGACAGGATGATAAGTATTATACTGAATAGATATGGAGAGAGCAGACAACTTTGTCTTGTTCCTGATATTAGCAGAATTGTTTTTAGTTTCTCCCCATTTATGTTGATGTTGGCTGTCTGCTTACTACAAACTGCCTTTATTATGTTGAGGTATGTCCCTTGTATCCCTAATCTCTCCAGGACTTTTATCATGAAGGGGTGTTGAATTTTGCCAAAGGCCTTTTCTATTATCTAATGGAATGATCGTGTGGTTTTTGTCTTTCAGTCTGTTTAGATGATCATTGGACACTAATGATGTAAGACCCCTTACTTAGCTGCTGAACTGCACATGTGTGGCCATGCAGCTGGAGGAGGCATCTGTGGTCTCTTAGAATCTGTAGAACTTCTGTCCAGGCCCTTCTGGCTTTTAGAGTCTCCATTGAGAAGTTAAATGTAATTCTAATAGGTCTGCCTTTATATGTTAGTTAGTCTTTTTCCCTTGCAGCTTTTAATATTCTTTCTTTGATCTATATGTTTAGTATTTTGATTATTATGTGCCAAGGGGACTTTCTTTTCTGGTCCAGTCTATTTGGTGTTCTGTATGCTTCATGTACTTTGGTAGGCATCTCCTTCTTTAGGGTAGGGAAATTTTCTTATATGATTTTGTTGAAAACATTTTCTGTTCCTTTGACCTGGGTATTTTCTTCTTTCTTTATTCCTATTACTCTTAGATTTGGTCTTTTCATAGCATCCCAGATTTTCTGGATGTTTTGTTCCATGAGATTTTTAGATTTAGCATTTTCTTTGACCATTCTTCTATCATGTCTTCAATGCCTGAGATTCTCTCTTTCATCTCTTGTATTCTGTGGGTGAGGTTTATCACTGAGGTTTCTGTTCGAGTTCTTAAATTTTTCTTTTCCAGATTCTTCTACTTGAACTGTTTTTGTTTGTTTGTTTTTGTTTTTTCTCCCATTTCCACTGCATGCTTGATTTTTCAAGGATTCCTTTAAAAGATTCACTCACTTCCTTTTTTAGGACCTCTATCATATTCAATATTCGCAAAGGCTATCTTAAGGTCCTTTTCTTGTGCTTCAGCCATGTTGTAACACTCAGGGTCTGCTGGGGTAGGGTTGCTGGGCTTTAGTGGAGACATACTGACCTAGCTTTATTGATGACAATTTTACACTGGCATTCAAGTGTCTGGGTTTAGGAAGACTGAAATTCTAGGTGCTGGTGTCTGGTCTCTCTTTGTTGGGTGAGTGTCTTGTTCCTTGGTTTCTGTCACCTCCTCTGGTTGTTAGGAGGGTGTGGTGGCTGTGTGTTTCCTGTTAGGATCCTTGTCTCGAGGGGCCACAGCACTGGTGTGTGGGTTCCTGAGAATCCGTGGAAAGAAGACTCAGAGGCACCTTAAGAATGAAGCTAGCCTTTCTCGGCTGCAGGGGGTCCGGCCTCTAAGGACTGAAGCACTTTCCCTTTGCCCAGGGTATTTTTATTTTTCTCAATATTCACACTTTAGCAAGTTGATTTTCATAAGCTCAAAACAACCTGAAAGGAGCTCCGAAAAAATACAATACCAAGTACAAATTCCTTGATTCATCAGGTACCACTGTTTCCCGGGTTTCCTGAACCAAGTTTTGCATGGGCCTTTGCATCCTTGGGAGACTCTGAGACAAGATTCACATAGGGCAACAAGGGAAACAAAAGGTGTCAGCTACACAAAAGATAACGAGGGCTAGGTGCTACTCTCTGGAGCCAGGCCAGGTGTAGCCCAGCAGGAACGCCACCACAGATCCTGATAGGTGTGGGCACTGGGTTTCCAGGCAAAATGTGTTTCTAGGTATTGAGAACTAACATGTAGGAATAGGGATTGACTAGAAGGAGATGCCGAGGATCCACAGAT
Organism: Peromyscus leucopus; assembly: GCF_004664715.2. Classification (NCBI taxonomy): domain Eukaryota; kingdom Metazoa; phylum Chordata; class Mammalia; order Rodentia; family Cricetidae; genus Peromyscus; species Peromyscus leucopus. The sequence goes on from NC_051070.1 coordinate 67,793,171, forward strand.
GGGAGGAAAGCAGGGTGTTCCACCAGGATCCACTTAGTCCCCTGGAAATGGGGGCAGAGAGTGCGGAGGGGCCACAGCAGAAGCTCTGCTACAGAGCTGGGGATGAGCCTGGGCGTTGAACTTGGAGGAGTGGAGGGAGGGGTGAAGATCTGCAGGTGACCTTCCTGCTTGGCTGGCTGGAGTGACCTGTGGGTTCCCAGGGAGTGCCTGCTGGGGTTAGGGGCTGGGACAGAGCAGTGAGTGGGGGGAGGGGAGTTAGGAGAGGAAGATCTGTGTGGTCCACTGGTGATGGGGGCAGAAGGGGAAGGGAGGCCACAGGATGTGGTCTGCACCGGGGATGAGCCTGGCGGGGGGGGGGGGGTGGGGGGGTGGGGGGGGGTGTTTGGAGGAACCGAGGGAGAACCCAAGAGCTGCAGTTCCCTACCTACATCCCCAGCTGGAGTAGCCTGTTGATTAAACTTTAAAAAAAAATAATAATAACAATAACAAACCAAGCACATGACTTTGACCAAACAGAATTCAGCATATCGAATACTAAGGGGAAACAGATAGAGCTAGGTTTCACACGAAACTGTCCCAAAGCTCATGTGCCGAGTCACCCTGCTGCACAGCACTAGCAGCAGCATCACACTGAGGAGTTAGTCGCCTGCACAGAGATAAGCAGGCGGACAGTTCAGCGAGCAGCGCCAGGGGTCACTCAACAGAAATACAGAGACCCCCGAAAGCCAGCCCCCGAGAGAGTCTCAGAGTGCAAGCCAGCGCCCATGGCACAGAAAACAAGGGTTCTGCCACCAAAGGTAAGGAGGCATCTTGTGGGACAGTGTCTGGACAATAAATTTGACAGCTGGTCCATCATTAAGGGACTCAGACTCAGTACCCCAAATAAGGCTTCCCAGTTCCTCAAATTTATCTTTAATAAGCCACAGATGGGGAAGGGCCTTGAAGACAAGGTGTGAGAGAAGGTGATAGTCGGGTCCAGGAGGCGCCTGCACCATTTTCCATCAGCCCCAGCTGCTACAACAGTCATACTGTCCCACAGACCTCACCCGAGGCTGGAGCAAAGGGAACTGTTTTGCTAACCTGCTTAGTTCACTGTGATTACAGTGCTTAATACTGTTTGCTGTTTAAGAGGATCTATGGGCCCTGCTCTAGCTTTTTCTTACTCTTCCGTCTTTTATTACCATATATTAATTTTACAAAGTAGTGGAAACTTCTTTATATGCATATAACACATTTTGGTCATACTTACCCTCTCCTTACCCTGTCCCTCCTGCACACACACCCCAGCCATATCTCCTCCATATTTCTTTTTTTTTTTTAATCCCATTTCATTTTTTTTCATTATTATTATTTATTTTACAATACTATTCAGTTCCACATAATAGCCACAGATTCCCTTGCTCTCCCCCCCCCCTTCCCTCCAGCACACCCCCCACTCCCACCTCCTCCAGATCAAGGTCTCCCCCGAGGACTGGGATCGACCCGACAGACTCAGTCCAGGCAGATCCAGTCCCTCCTCCCAGATTGAGCCAAGCATCCCTGCATAAGTCCCAGGTTTCAAACAGCTAACTCATGCAACGAGCCCAGGACCTGGCACCACTGCCTAGATGCCTCCCAAACAGAGCAAGTCAATTAACTGTCTCACCTATTCAGAGGGCCCGATCCAGTTGGGGGCCCCTCAGCCTTTGGTTCATAGTTCATGTGTTTCCATTCATTTGGTTATCTGTCCCTGTGCTTTATCCAACCCTGGTTTCAACAATTCTCACTCATATAAACCCTCCTCTTTCTCACTAGACTGTTAGACTCCCAGCACTCCACCCGGGGCCTAGCCGTGGATGTCTGCATCCAGATTCCTCAGTCCTTGGATGGGGTTTATGGCACAACCATTAGGGTGTTTGGCCATCCCATCACCAGAGTAGGTCAGTCCCGGCTGTCTCTCAACCACTGCCAGCAGTCCTTTGTGGGGGTATCCCCGTGGATTTCTGTGGGCCTCTTCAGCTCTTTACTTCTTCCTTTCTCATGTGGTCTTCATTTACCATGGTCTCCTATTCCTTGTTCTCCCTCTCTTTTCTTGATCCAGATAGGATCTTCCGCTCTCTTTCCCTCGACCCTCGCCCTTCATTGCTCCCACTCATGTCCAGGCTGTTCATGTAGATCTCATCCATTTCTCTGTGTCTTTCTTGGGGTCCCGTTTTCCAGGTAGCCTCACTGGTGATGTGAGTAGCAGTCCAGTCATCCTTGTTCCACATCTAGCATCTTCCTATGAGTGAGTACATACCATATTTGTCTTTCTGAGTCTGGGTTACCTCACTCAGGATGATTTTTTCTAGATCCATCCATTTGCCTACAAACCTCATGATGTCATTGTTTTTCTCTGCTGAGTAGTATTCCATTGTGTATATGTGCCACAATTTATTTATCCATTCTTCAGTTGAAGGGCATCTAGGTTGTTTCTAGGTTTTGGCTATTACAAACAATGCTGATATGAACATAGCTGAGCAAGCGCTCTTGTGGTATGATTGAGCATTTCTTGGGTATATGCCCAGGAGTAGTATAGCTGGATCTTGGGGGAGATTGATTCCCAATTTTCTAAGAAAGCGCCATATTGATTTCCAAAGTGGTTGTACAAGCTTGCATTCCCACCAGCAGTGGCTCCTCCATATTTCTAACAGTCCCCTCTACTACCATGTCTCCCTACCTCCAAAATCCACACTTGAAAGAAAGCATGTGGCATTTGTCTTTCTGAGTCTGGTTTATTTCATCTCTCCTGATGATCTCCATTCCATCCATTTTCCTGTAAACAACATAATTTTCTCTTCTTATAAAACTAGTACATTTCAGCTCACTCTGGCATGATGGCACATGTCTGAAATCCCAGCACTAAAGACAGAGGAGAGGATTAAGAACCCAAGGTCATCCTTAGCAACAGAGAGAGTTAGAGTCCTCCCTGAGCTGCCTGAGATCCTGTCTCAAACAAAAAGTAAATAAAAATAATGCATTTCCATTATAGAAAAAGTAGGTAAATATAAAGGTGTAAATAAAGGCTACATAAAATTGCCCTTCTTTCTGGTTATTGCCCTTCCCCCCCCCAAAATTAGAATTAAATTATATTAATAATAATATAACTATTATTATAATTTCTCCACCCAGTATAAGAGAATACAAGCTTCTGCATGCCACTAAGTAAAACTTTAAAATAAACTTCTTACTGGCTGGACAGCACATCATTCCATGACTATATCATAATCTATATTGTTGAAGATTTGGGTAGTCTTTCTTACTGGCTGGACAGAGCATTATTCCATGCCTGTATCATGCTCTACATGGTTGAAGATTTGGAAGGTCTGGGAGGTTTACTAAGAACATCTCATATTGGCCCCTGCCTAGCATTGGAATAAGCTTTTCTGGCAGGCATGCTCAGGATCTGTGACATCCAAGTGTGTCCTTCCCTCTAAATTCTCAATCTGTGAGGTTTTGTGCGGACGCTAGCAAATCTACTATTTGCAATCCTGTACTTGGGGATCCTCTGGGGCTTCAGGTCTCCCTTGTCACCTGCTGCTCTTACACAGAGAGCAACACACAGTCCAATTCTTGGCTAAAGGATCTGGCTGCGTGCAGACACTTTTGTCAAAAGGACCAGCTGTGATACCGCCTCCTCCCAGCATAACCCTGACGAAATATCCAGACTCGGTGGAGACAACAAAGATGCTTCCAAAACACCCTTTCAGGAGTGACACTAAGACAGTCCCGAGGAGCTGAGGTCAGTATAGCCCTGGTCTCCTACAAAGTCAAGAACAACTAAATTAGTTTCTCAGTTGGGGGCGAGGGTGTTTCTGACCCAGCTGTGTTGGTCACTGCCTGCCCAGAGAATCGGTATGTGGGGCTTATGCAAGAAGGAGATGGGAAATACCCAATATTAATGTCCCAACACCCCACAGGAGAAAAAAAATGTAACTGACAGAAACGTAATGGAACAGTCAAAAACAGATGCAACCAGTTATGGACATTGTGAAATACCTCAACAGTCTTACTTGTTCAAACCACAATCTTCATTAAAATAAAAACGTTTTAAAGATACGTACTCTGATCTACTACAATAGCCCCTTTTCCATTCAGATTGTCTTTCCAACACCCACCCTATAGCAAACAGACTTTTAAATATATATGCATATATATAATGCAAAATACACTCATCTGGAAAATCCATAGATTCTATGCATACCGTTGAAAGAATACTTCTGAAGCAATTGCTGCATTTTATGTCAGTAGGAGGAGCCTTTTCCCAGAAACCCTCTAATCCTAGAAGTGCCACCATTCTGGCTTAATGTAGCCTTTTTATGTACTATTCTTGTGTGTGTGAACATCTACATGTAAAGTCACACTTTGTCTAATTTTGAACTTTATATACACATGACCATAGTGAGTGTTTTCTTGTTGGGTCCTTTCTAATGTTTCCTACATGCGTGTAAATGTTCACTTACATTTGTGGTGGTTCTATTATAGAATATTCAACAAGTTACTGTTCCCAAGTGTTACCAGGTTGAGGCTATCCCAATACGGCTGCTCAGAGAGATGCAGGTGCGCCCACCTTGGACACGAGCGTCTGTCGGGTTTGTATCCAAGGATGGGTGGTGATGCTGGTACCTCAGTGTGCTTTAACTTGCTGCTTGGCTGACACCTAACGAGATTAATAACTCTCCAAATGTTTATTGATCAGCTGGATGTCCTGTTTTGAGACATCTATTAAAGTTCATTATTTTGTTTAATAATTTATCTTTCCCACTGCTTTAAAGAAGTCCTTTATGTAACTTGATTTGTAAGTCTTCTGCTGGTTATGTATGTCCTAAGACTCCTTCTCTCAATTTTAATACATCAAATCCATTGTTTTCCTTATATTGGTTACTTTTATCTATTGTGTATAAAATCTTTATCTATGATAAAGATATTGATACATCCAGTCTTTGTTCACACTTAGCCCATATTCTCCCATAGAATTTTTGATGTGGCATAAATAAAAGGTAAAGTTTTATCTTTTCCACATAGAAAATATGTGCCCCTGAAGGACACTGAAGAGGCTTGTGCTTTATACATACCGTTTCTCTCTATTAGGGAGAGGAGAGTGTTACTTTATTTTGTCAGAGGATCCAACCTTTATCACAAAGTAAATGTCATCCGATAGCCATGTCACCCTGACCATGCCCATCTCTTCTGACCTTTGAAGCTGAGCACAGCTGGGCTGGGGAGTACTTGGCTGAGAGACAAATGGCAGTACATGGTCTGTCAGTGTCTGACTGTGGGGGTCTAAAACAAAAGAATGAATCCCCACAGATTGTTCTCTGAACTCTATCCATACGCTGTGGCACGCATCAGCACACACACACACACACACACACACACACACACACACACACACATGCGCGCATGCACACGTGAAAATATCCTACAAAATATTTCTCAAGAACAATGAAGCCACATGTCAACTTTGGGAAAACCAACTTGTTTTCTGATGTTGCCTATCAGTTCATACACATGGAATCCCTGCGCTCAAGTCCTCTTAAATGCTCTTCGTTCAGTTTTCTGACCTTCAGCAAAAAGGTATCACATATATTCTTTTAGATTTTCATTTAGTTATTAATGAATGTCCAAGCAGTTAAATACTAACTTATTAATTTTTCATTTTCTAAGGCTATTACTATATATGTAAAAAAATACAATTGATTCGATATATATTTTCTATCCAGCCAAATTATTAGGCTCCTATATCAGTGATGGCAATTTAGCTGTAAGTCCTTTTAGATTCTCTCTATACTTATTGTCCACAAATGTTACAGTTTGGTTTCCTCCTTCCTGGTCTCTAAGCCTTTCATTTCTATTTCCTGTCTAACTAGCTAAAACCATTAGCATAACAAGGAAGGCAATAGATGGCAACTTGTACCCAGATATTTTTATATGGTTTTGCTCTGAAAGAAAAAGCTTTTGATGTTTCACTGTCAATTATAATTAGTGTGGAATTTTATGGAATCCAATTAAAGATATCCCTTTTTGTTTCTAGTTTGCTCTAAAAAAAATTCAGTGAATGTGAATTTTAGCAAATGCTTGGGCAGTTTTTCCTTTTGTTTTTACTTCGTGTGAACAATAATGCTTCTCTGTGATCAGTTAATTGCTACAGCAACTAATTTTCAAATGCAGGGGTAACCACACATTCCTAGGATAAACTCAACTTTATATACGTCAACTTCATGATGTAGCTTTTTGTTAATTGATGTGATTTGATGTGTTCAAAAGTAGTATTGCTCTATTAATGCTCCTTTGCCATATGGTATGGCTGTTGACTGGACATTTAATTTGGATAGAGACTGCATCTTCTGACATAGTAAGGTTTTATCTTCTTTTCTCCCTGACAAATGATATTTATAAAGCACAAATTTCTAGTGTCGCACATGGACACATATTTTCTGTGTGGGAAAAAATAAAATATGACCATTTTAATCATACTACATTAAAAAATTCTTTCTAGGGAGAGAGAACATGAGGCCAAGTGCAAACAAGGATTTGAAAAATGTGACATGTCAATAGATAAAGATTATTATTTTCATTGGATTTCGTATTAAAGATATGTTAATCCCATAAAAGAAATGGGCTCACTAACTGCAGAAGTCATGTGCCAGTCTTTGGCTATTTTGATTATGGAAAGTTCATAATTCATGAGTTCAGAACCTCTGCTCAGACACCAGTAGCTTCCTGTCTAGACTCTCCCTGTTCCTTCAGTTTGGGCCTGAAGAGAACTCCTGCTCAGGCAGTTCTCAGGCTTTTCCCTTGTTGGGTCATTTTAAAAGCCGCATTCCTGGTTGTTTTCAGTGGGAAGGTTGACATGAAATCTTTGGTCACTGGTATAAAATGCTGGGTGCACACCTTTATTTACATAACTGGGTGTATAACTTTCATAACTCTTTTTTTTCTGTGTATACAGGCTTTTTATCCTTTTTTTTAAATCCAGATAACATTTCTAAAGCAAAACAAAATGTTGAGACATCACTGAAATTAAAGTATCCCAAACACAAAGGTAACAGTGCTGGGGTGTTCTCTGATACAAACAGAGAGCATGGATTAGGATGGGATTAAGCTCCACAGCTCTCAAAATAAGTGGAAAACCATATGAGGTGAGAGAGGATGCTTAACCTCCAAATCTCGTTCAAGTTAGCCTATCACGCTTCATAGATTAGAAAGTGTGCCTGTCAGCGGCTGTTATGCAGAAGTGATACAGGATTATGGTGGTCTGCTGTGTACACTGAGTCTGATAGATATTTTCAGTGGGTTTAATAATCCATTGTGTGACTCTGCAGTGATCTCTTGTGCCCCCCCTTCAGTATTTGACCCCACCTCTTCTGGATGTACATGTAACACAATTATAAACATGACTCCTTTTTAAACTATTACCCCTGAGGCTAAGAATGGAAACTAGTTGACTGGTCTCTTCCACCCAATAATATAAATCCTAAATATTTCCCAGCAAAGGCCAGACAGCTCTCAGCAAGTCAACCTGCTGGGCCTCTGCAGTGTGTGGGGGCTCCCAGAGAACACAAAGACCTTTGCCAGAATTGGCAAAAAGTCTTCAATTGAGTCATGATTCCACTGAGAGTGGGTTGGGACTCAGGTGACCCAAGAAAGTCAGTATCAGAGGCTTGATCCGCAACCTCAGGAGAGTGGCCATTCTCTCCACCTTGACAACTTCGAGAAAGAAGTGGGAGCAGTAAGGATGAAGGCAGGCGGGATTCATTCCTCTTTTTCCCTCTTGGACTTTTTCCTGTTGTCTTTCTTTGCCCATACCTCCCTCCACACAACTTCGTTTATTCACCCTCGTCCTTGGACATTACTAAATACTTGTGAATAAAGACTGCAGAAGGGGGTGGTTTTAGCTCAGGTGGTAGAGTGATTATCTATACCAGCACCTCACAAACCTGACATGGCAGTGAACTCCAGCAGTCCCAGAACTCGGGAGAAGCAGGAGTATCGGAAGTCCAAGGCCATCCTCAACCATGTAGCCATGTTGAAGCTATCCTGGGCTATGTAAGATTCTCTCTCTCTCTCTCTCTCTCTCTCTCTCTCTCTCTCTCTCTCTCTCTCTGAATGAGTGTGTGTGTGTGTGAACTGACATTCTTTGAATGTCAATTGATGCTCTAACCCATAAGGAGAGGGAGCAAAGGAGGTAGCCACCAGTTTCCCTGAATTATTGAGTATACAGTAGACTTGGGACACATTGTTCAAAGACCTCACTCTTTCCTTGGTTCCTTTACTGTCAGCACTAACACAATCTGTGGGATGCCACATTAGCTTGGCTGACTCTCTCTTCTCCTAGATCACTGGCAGTTGGTGTGCAAACCTCCTGGGAAGCCTTGGGTGATGAAACCTGTCACACAAGCAGGCAAGTGGGACCGTGGCTTCCCAGCGCCCCCTTCCTTCCTCTCCAGAGGGGATAAAAGTCTGGCAGGGAGAATTACAAGCACAGACCGACTAAGCAACAAACGGTTCTGGAAAGATGCGGCCACTTCTGCTCCTGCTGGTCTTTATGCTACTCCGAGGAGATGAGGCAGGTGAGTGATCAACCACACCTCAGAAATCTAATCCCGCCATGTATACTAGAACTAGACTGTTGCATCAACCCTAACTTTGTATTATTGAGCAAGTTATTTGAACACACATTGCCTTGGTTTTCTTATCTATAAAATGTGGAAAATATTAATACTGCTTCATAGCATTGCTATGGCAGTTAAATTGATTAATGTATAAGAGTTTTGTTATTGTCCCTGATATATAGAAAGTACTGTATAAATATTTTCTACAAAAATTTATTCAGTAGCCCATATCAAAATCCAGAGACAAGAACACAGCTATAAAAGTCCCATTCACTCAGGTCTAGATTCCTGTCTAGTCCCAAGATTCCAGGAAGCAGACTCTGGGATGTGGGATGCTTTTGGATGAAGGGAGTGCCAGGGAACAAAGAAAGTTCATACCTTGGGAAAGCATCTTTCCTCAATACCTGAGGACAGAGCCAGCCATGTGTGGAACCAACATCCCTCTCCATTTGGAGAAGGAACACACAAAGGCCTGGGAAGAAGATGAGCCTCCCTTCAAGCTGGGAGTAATTCCTGTAGACCCTTGGAGTCTTCTCCCTGCTCCTGATGTCCACAAAGCTCTCCTGTATCACTCCCCACCCCCTTCCAGCCTTTCTAAAGCCGCCCCGGCAGGCAGGCTGGGGAGCACACAGGTAAGTGCCAGGTGCTTCCTTGCAGGAAAGATCATTGGAGGCCGAGAAGCCAGGCCCCACTCCCACCCCTACATGGCCTTTCTTCTGATCCAGAGTCCAGGAGGGCTGAGTGCTTGTGGGGGGTTCCTGGTGCGAGAAGATTTCGTCATGACAGCCGCTCACTGCTTGGGAAGGTGAGGACCAGGAGCTTCCCAGGAGGCCAAAGTTCCCAAAACGTCCTCCCCAGAGCCACCTGAAAGTGTGCAATTATAATTAAGCAGAATTATAATGAAAGGTTCTGCCTTTAATTCTAGAGACGAGATGGGCCTGGGAGAGGGAGGCAAGAAGTCAGGGTGATACAGAGAAAGGGGGGATGTGATCAAAAGGTACAGGAGGAGGAAAGAGAAGGCTGGGCGCTAACTATGAACTCCGTCTACTTCTGTTCAACCTTCTGTCCCCAGTTCAGGATTCCTGGGAAACAGCAGGCAGGGGTCAGATGCAGGGCCCTCCCTTCCCCCTCCCCCCCCCACTCTCTCCAGCTTCGGTTTTCCTGTCCTTGGGCCATTCGTCTGCCCTGCTGAGCTCCTGGTTCCCATACCTACCTCTAGCCCAACTTTTCTTTGGCAGCTCCATAAACGTCACCCTGGGGGCCCACAACATCCAGAGGCAAGAAAGGACCCAACAGCACATCGCTGTGCTCAGAGCCATCCCTCATCCTGATTACGATCCGGAGATCTTCCACAATGATATCATGCTGCTGCAGGTACTACCTACCTTGCCTCTGGTTCTCCAGGCTTGCCGGCTCCCCCTCGGGTGTGTGTGACTTTTCTGTATTCGGGGACTGTTGAGAAGGAAGCTGGGGCAGGGTTCCAGGGTGGGGGTGAGGACACAGGATCCCTGAGTGTTGGTGGGAGACGCCAGCTGAGCTGGAATGCCTACGTTCCTCCTGCCAGCTGAGGAGTAGAGTCCGGAGGAGTCGAGCCGTGAAGCCCGTGGCTCTGCCTATGGCCAGCAACCGAATTCGGCCTGGGGATTTGTGCACAGTGGCTGGCTGGGGCCGGGTCAGCCAGAGCCGGGGAACAAATGTACTCCAGGAGGTGCAGCTAAGAATACAGAGAGACCAAAAGTGCAGTGAACGCTTCATCTCTTACAACAGCCAGACGCAGATCTGCGTGGGAAACCCACGAGAAAGGAAGTCTGCCTTCTTGGTAAGAGTATGAACAGCTACCGGTATTTCTTGGGACAAGGGGCTGAGGGCTGACAGGATAGCAGGGCCAGTCTCCATGCCTTCAAGCCTGGGGACTTGACCAGAGTGGAAAGGGTTTTTCCTCTTTGGGAAGGACAGACAGCAAGGCCCACAATTTACTTCACTGGGGAAGGGGGAGGTACCATGATGGAGCAAGCTGGAGGCAGTAACTTTAGCTGAGCCCGAAGTCCAGCAGCTGAAAGACCCAGGGGCTTGCCTCCTAGAAGCCCATCAATGCCCATCCTACACACACAGGCAACTGAAGGAGGCCAGCAACCCATGCCTTCTCTGGGAGCCGGGCTCATAGGGCAGCGAGAGCCAGAAAGCCTAGCTTCATGTCCTTTCCCTCCTCTCTGCCCCCAGGGGGACTCTGGTGGCCCTCTGGTATGTAACAATGTGGTCCAGGGCATCGTCTCCTATGGAGACAGTAATGGCATCCCTCCAGCTGTGTTCACCAAGATCCAGAGCTTCCTTCCCTGGATAAAGAGGACAATGAGGCGCCTTGCACCCCGGACATCAGCGACCTACTGACTCCCTGTCTGGGGCACAGACCAGCTCCAGGGGATTTCCATAGCCTTGATGAATGTCATATGGAGAGTGTAAACTTTGTTTATTAAATATCATTTAGTAGTGTCTTAATTTGTTGAACTCCTATGTCAAAATGCCACACAGTGGTATGATAAACAACAGAAATTAATTTTGTTAGAGAGGCTGAGAAGTCCAAAGTCAGAGAGCCCCAGGCATTCGGTGTCTGATGAGGGGCTGCTTACGAGATCACAGCTGTCTTCTTCCCGTGTGCTCAGGTGGTAGAAAGGGCAGGGAATTCCATGGAGCCCCTTCAATGGGGTGACTACTCACAAGAGTTCCTCTCTCGTCACCCACCGCCTCTCATCTAACCCCTTTCAAATGGGGATGTGGTTTCAATGTGTCAGTGTTGAAGACGCATTAACCCTCGTTCACCAGTGACATGAGCCTGGGCAGAGTGAAGTTCCTCCAGAAAATGAGTTTTCTTCCCCATGACAAACACACCTTATCATCGACCCACAGCCTGGGGCTGGAGGTGAGCTCCCTCCCTTCCTGACGCCACAGCCGGCCTTTCTCCTCTTCTCACTCTCCGGAACCGGCTTCTCTCCCCAGGGCAAGGCTCTCTCTCCCTGAAACTCCCCCCCCCCCCATCAGTGCTGATCTATGCAGACACAGATAAGCCTGGTCAAAGGACAGAGTTGCAATCCCATGAAAATCCCCATTTAATACAAGACAAATCTCAAATCCTTGAAAACAATGAACTTTTAATAAGTGGTATTAGGACAACCAGATAGTTGTTTTGATGGGGAAAAGATAATATTGAATCAATTCCTTACACCCCACTCAAAAAATAAACCTTAAATGCATACAAATGCTAAAGATTAAACTACACAGGCACTAGGAGAGAGGAGCAAACAGAACACTGATGTGTTTAAATGAAGACCAATGTTCATAGGAGCACAAGTCACAAGAGTAAAGGGAGAAGCAAGGCAGTGTCTGTCACAGACGGCAGTTCTTGTCTAAAACATCATACCGCCATGCTGTGTTATAGACCAGTGCTTTCATTTTCAGTGTACACTTTCAGTACTCTGAAGTTATATAAAACTTCAAACAAAATATTGACCAAAAGAATAATGTTTCTATGGCTGTCTACATCGAATAAAGGATCACTGAAATCAGACTTTAAACATCTTGAGGTCACTGCACAGAATCGCTGTAACGGTTTTCTGGTACATCAAAACGTTCTTTACACCCGACAGTGGGATGTCTGCAATCTGAACTATTTCGGTTTCTATAGTCTTAAGTGAAATAATTACTGAACAGATATTTTACCAAATCCAGCTGGGCATACACACAAATGCTCTGGTGGATTCCATCATTGTTTTATGTGTAACTCCTATCAGAAGGACATTTGTTTAATATTCAATATAGGTCATTTGTCAACAAAATTGTAGCCAATAGCGTCTAAGGCATCATTCATTTTGTCTGGTAACTGTATGCTCAGGGGAATTATCTATTACTTCTGGGTTCTCGGGGATGAGTCTCACTATTAAATGTTTATACTGACAAATGGAAAGAACTCATGCCAGCAAGATTAGAAGAACTGAAAACAGTAAAAATGTCCCCCTATTTGTCCTGTGACATTGACTTAGAGTGCCCAGTCCTAGAGTCAATAATAAGGAAACCCAGGGGCAGCCCCAGCTCTTTGCACGTCCTCCTGTTCCTACCAGCACTCCCAAGGCAGCTTCTCATAACTGACTTCCATTTAGAAAGGTTCCTACTGGTCCCTAAGGTCCTGATGTCTATTTCCCATGAGATTGTGCAGGCTCTGACCTCACCTTCAGGCGCCTTTGGTGTTTTCATGTTCTTTAGCACACCACTCCATACACACATGCACATTCACACATATACTCAGGACTTGAAGTCTCACTGAGGGGCCTGACCCACTAACGCAGGTAGGTCTAGGCTGTGAATTGTGTTCTTCTCATGACCAGATCCGAGTGCTCTGTTTAGCAAACAGATCTGAAGGGCCTGAGGGACTGGGAGATCACTCTCTACACCATCACCTGTTCCCACTGTGTCTCTTACATGTCCCTGATGAAAGTCTCAATGTCATTTTTAACATTTTTAACAGTGGTGACAGCTAGAGTATTCCTTTGATGACAGTCTACTTATATCTCAGCAAAGAGGATTCTAAGATGGATTCTAAGCAGGCTCCTGGGCATCTATCCAAGGTTTAAAACATTCGCACTACCCAGCCATTCGCCAGTCTCAATATACATCAGCCCACCCCTCTGCTAATAGTTGTGAGCCTCACTTCTGAGCCACACCCCTGCCTGCTGAACATGTGTGCTTCACCTGCCTTTTGTGTAAGAGGAGTTTTGGAATGTTGTGCCCTCCCTCCTTCAAGACATAAGTGGTTGTGAGAAGCAGGCAATTTCCAGGGCAGTGCTGGCTCTGGAGATGTAGTGGTGAGCATGAGGCTTAATAACCTATTATTGGGGTGATGACAATCTGCACTCAAGATGGCTTTGTCCTCAGAGCCCCTTGTGATGAAGCTTAGGTGAAATGTTAATATGAGGAAAATGGGGGGGGAAAGGGGGAGGGCTTTACCAGGGAGGGAAGAGAGAGGTTGATGTAGAAGAGGAGGGAGGGAAGAGAGAAAAATAATACTAAGGATGTTTGGAGAAGCCACAAGGACCGTCTTGGTTAGGTTTCTATTACTGCAGTGAAACATCATGACCAAAAACCAAGTCAGGGAAGAAAGGGTTTATTTGGCTTACACTTCTATATTGCTGCTCATCATCAAAAGAAGTCAGGACAGGAACTTAAACAGGGCAGGAACCTGGAAGCAGGAGCTGATGCAGAGGCCAAGGAGGGGTGCTGCTTACTGGCTTGTTCTCCATGGCTTGCTTTCTTATAGAGCCCAGGACCACCAGCCCAAGGATGGCACCATCCACAATGGGCTGGGCCCTCCCCAATCAATCACTAATTAAGAAAATGCCTTACAGCCAGATCTTACAGAGATATTTTCTCAACTGAAGTTCCCTCCTTTCAGATAACTCTAGTTTGTATGGCAAGTTAACATAAGCTTAGCCAGCACAAGGACCCACATTATTTTTTACTTAGGTAAGATTACACATTATACATGTAAGTGTGTGTGTATACAGACACATATACAGCTTAAATGAAGTTATGTCACTTGAGCTGGCAGTGCTGACCCCAAGAGCCATATACTCTTGAACAAAACCCCCAGTACCAGGCATGGGAAACCTCCTTTTGAATTGTTGATCAGGGGAGTCCAAGAGACCCCTAAAACAATGGGGGTCATTTCTGCTGCCCTTGGTTGCCTCCCAGATCTTGAAAGTAATTCCCTGTTGCTGAAGTCACCATGCACTTTAGACACAGGATTCAATGGATCTGGTAAGAGTGGAAGCTGTCAAGGGAGGGAAGCAACCAATAGTCCTACCCAACCGGGATGCCTTATGAACCACAACAAGGACCATGATAACAAGATATCCCTAAAGGTGCGACAGTGGCACTTATATCCCGGAAGTAACCAACACCCATCTAATTAGATTTAAAGCCTGTTCAACAGAAGAAAAACCATGCTTGGTACTGGAAATCTAACCAACTACTTGGATGGAGCTAGTGAGGTCATTATGCATTTATATAATGTAACAATAGTAATTAAAGAAAAGAAAGTAATTAAAGAAAGGCTTTGGATCTGGGGAATTGGCTCAGTGGTTAGCGTGCTTACTGCTCTTCCAAAGGACCTGAGTTTGGTTTCCAGCACCCACATCAGGCAATTCACAACTGCCTGTAACTGCAGCTCCAGGGGATCCTATGCAGGCTTCCATCCCCCACACATGTGACACACATACACATAAATAAAAATAACTATTTAACAAGAAGGAAAAAAACAGGCTGTGAATATGACAGGGAGTGCATAAAAAAGGTTGGGGAGAGGGAAAGGGAAGAGGGAAGTGTAGATGAATTTCTAAATGGTCTTATTAAATAAAAAACATGGAGCCAAATATAGGAGTGAAAGCCTTAGATCAGGGAAACAGGGAAAGCTACCAACCAAACTTACCTCACCAATTCTGCAGCTTCCAAATGACATGACTTCCTGTCGACCTAGGCTTTATATGCCTTGCTTTTCTGCCCTCTCATTGGCTCTCTTAGCCCAGCTACCTCACTTCCTCTTCCTACATAGCTCTGTCATTTTTTTTGTCTGTCTTCATAGACCTCCAGGTCTCTATGATTGGTACTGGGATTAAAGGCGTGTGTTACCACCCTTGGCTCTGTTCCCTAGTGTGGCCTTGAACACACAGAGGTCCTGCCTGCTAAGTGATAGGATTAAGGGTGTATGCTACCACTGCCTGACTTCTTTGTTTACTTATAATGGCTTTCCCCCAACCTCCAGGCAAGCTTTATTTATCAAAGCACAAATAAAATATCACCATATTTCAGCACAGTTAAAATATCACCACAGGGAAGTGATGTGATTATATCATAATTTTAAAAATTAAAGTCACTACAAAGGTAAGAATATTCAATTCTAGTATAAATATCACAACTTTCATTGTAGCACCTATATTCTACTGGTATCATTTCACATGACCATAGAAAATAGTATAAAAATGACTAGAGTTCACAGAACCTTGCTGATGGTCATGGCCCATGGATCAAACTAAGAAGTACCCCAGACAAGAAGGGGAAGAAGGAGATTGACACATAATTACACATGCCCATGGGTCTTAAATGTGAAATATTCCACCCATTGGTGAAAGTATTTCCTGAAATAAAACTATCCCTTTAAAAAAAAGAAGAAGAAGAATTACAGACACAGAGTGATACACAGATGTAAGTCCCAGGCAAGAGAGTAACCATCAGAGATCTCAGCAAGTTCACTACAGAACATGGGCTGCCTTGTCCACACTGCCAAAACAGGGCTCCTCTACTAGGAAAGTTCACTTCTGACAATCATTTTTCTTCCAAATCTGTATTTGTGTGGCCACCCAGGCCCCTCTGGCATTTCCTGGAGAGGATATTGCACATGAGACCATGTGGTCTCACGTCCTTCCTCTGAGCTGGTTATCACCTGCACATCTCCAGGAGTGGCAGGATTCGAGCTGCCTGGTTCTGTTTAGATATCTATTGTTGTAACTCTCTACATTTGAACTACTAAAGAGTCAGAGAAAAAGAAGATGCCCGTGGCTGATACAGGGCACAGTCCCTGGTGTTGTGGAACATTATGAGTGGGAGTGAAGCCCAGGAGACACAGCAGGGGTGACCTCATCAGTTGAAGGAGACATCTCCATCAAGAATAAAAGTTCAGGAAACATCTTGACAGTATAGGTAATTGAGCCAAGTGAAGCATGACTGAAGTCCTGATCTAGGTGGCATGTCTTCCAGAACGGTTAAAATCATCATCATTCTTATAGTCCACCACAATTATTTCAGCATATCTTCAAAAATGTAAGAGCCTTTGGGACCCAGACTTCCTTCCACTCTGATAAGTGTCGCCTTCACCCTTCATCAAAGGAACTTCTCTTCGCAACAGAGACCACTCCAGGAAACCACAGCCAATCGATAAGGACAGTTGTGGAGCCCAGTTCAAGTGGGTACATCTATGGCACACTCCCGCACCTAAGGCTCGGGGGGACATTCCAGAAGAGGAGCCAGAAAGCCTGTAAGAGTCAGAGGGTCAGGGAGTGAGCTGTGGGACTGTGCCGCCTAGTAACAGCAGAAGCTACACCATAAAGCCTCACCACCATGACTGTGAGAACAAGGATGATGCCAGTGAACATGCCAAAATGGGCAAGGAAAAACCCATGAGGTCTCAACCCTACACAGAGAGCTATAGGTGACTGAGGAGAGCTGGGGGGGAGGGGCATCCCTAGGGAAGAGCACACCAGTCGGTTGTCCAGTGCCAAATGGTCAGTCCTGAAAACATACAAACAAGCAACGTTGTACAGAATCCGCAGTTATATCTTAAAACATATATGTGTATACAGATACACATATAAACATAACAGCAATTAGGTTTTTTCTTTAAGGCCAGGAATTTGAAGGCAAGCAGGGAGGGGTATATAGGAGAGTTAGGAGAGAGAAGAGGGAAGGGAGAAATACTGTAATTAAATTATAATCTAAAAAAATTAAATATCAAAAACAAATAACCTATGGATACATTATGACCAGGTATGGCATTTTACAAAACCATTTCGACAATGAGAAACGTAAGTGTTTCTCTTCGAGAATAATTGTGTTATAAGCAGCATCAGTAGGACCGGTCACTATTTTAGAAGCAGTTACATCTGAGCAGAAAACAAAACTAGCTCAAGCTGGCCTCCTATTCCGGGCATAATCACACTCATGGCCACCTTGCCTAAGGACAAACAGCCCTGAAACTCCCGAGTCTAGAGACCACCAAGCCCAGGACCCACACAAGAGCGGAGGGAAGAGGGATAGTGGCCCTTTAGTTCCGAGTCACTCAGGGGCCTGAGGTACCTTCAGGAGACAAAGTTCCAGTCCCTGGCCGTAGGAACCAATGTGAAGGCAGATGCCAGCTTCCACGTCCCACTAGGCAGACTGGTCGTCCTTACTGCAGGACGGCTGTCATAGTCTCCATCCTCTCAGGACCACTGTCTTCCCCCACACCAAACTCCTCCTCTCCAGCTCTTCACCTGCCATCTTCATGTGCTTGGGAGTCCATTCATTTCCCAGGATCCTCTCCTGTGGGAATCCACCTTAAGATGGGAACTCCTGTCACAGCCTCAAGCAAACCTGTGAGGAAGATGCAGTCCTCAGACACAGTGAGCAGCTCAGCAGATGCTCAAGCCTTTGAGTGTGGTTCCTGGAAGCCATGCAACAAACACCTCAGCTGCATGGACCACTGTGCCTGCAGTGGTGGGTTCTACAGAAGAGAGGAGGAAGGAAGGCCCAGGTGGGTCAACAACATCACCTTAACTGGGGTGCTTATTCCTTGGAGACCAGATCAGAGGACAGTGCAAGACCTCAGGCTTTCTCAGATGAGTCTGATGACATCTGTTTGTCACTTTAAAAAGTGTGAATCTCATGTTTTCCTCCAAAACAACCAAAACTGTGGTAATCCTGACCCAGAAGCCTGCCTTAAAAAAACTAAGGAGATCATGAAAACAAACTCCCTCCTGGAAGATGGCTCCTTGGGGTCCAGATCAGAGAGATGAATTCAGGCAGGCTTTTCTGTTTCCACCTCACCCCCTCCCCAGCTCTCACTCTGGTTTTAACACTTTCTTCATTTTCAAGGCCTCAGCATAGTCCTTACCTATCTAAGCGGGTCTAGTTAGTAGATAAAGTATGAGACATGAGGTAGCATCCTGCTCAGGAGGCTGGTGTCTGTGCAACAGTCTCTCACAGATCAACAGAGACACAAATAAAATCAGACAGGAGCAACAGGTCAGCATTATCTTATAGGTTCAGTGTTTCCATACAGAAATCTGAAAAGTAAGTAAGATGAATGTAGCTGATAGCCAAACAAGGATGTGGGTCTGCACAATGCCATTGAACTTGACTAGTGAAAGCAGGTAAAATTATCAAACTTGTGTTTTTACATTGTGTAGCAGTGGCAATTGTTTGATTTTAAACAATCTGTAAGAATATAAGGAGACCAAGTCTTAATGGAATAAGATGTTGCCTAGAGAAGGCGGATGGCACCATCCCCTGTTCAGATAAAGCATTGATGAAGCTTCTTTTCCCCTGGATCTTTCAGTTACCAGGCCTAAGAAGAAGGTTCCAAGAGTAGCGGCTATCACATCCTGGCAGGGTCCCCAGTCTACCTTTCTCCTCTGTGATCTTAACACAGAAAGAGAAGTTGTGGGTGACGGGGACCCAGAAGCACTATCTAAAGAGAGGGCTGGGCAGAAATGGAGAGGATGGGCAAAGACACACATGGAAAGGGCTTGCATGGCCTAGACACTTGTCTGAATTCATCCTACTAGGATCATGAGAGGACTTCAGTGATTATTTTTTCATCAAACATGAGAAATTCTCATCATGATTTCCATGCATTGATCCTGGCCTGTTTGTAATTTGCTTCTGGACCTCTCACTCACATACAGACACTATTCTATTGAAATGTGGGCCTTTCTCTTCTTCCAACTCACAAAGTAATAAGGCAACTAAACATTCATCTGTGAAATCCTAACACCAGCAAAAACACTTAATTCACCACAAAGTGTCCAATCTACTGCACATATTCCCCATCCCCTGGTCAAAAAAGCTGTCAGCTCTGAGAAGGGCCAGAGGGAGCAGGAGGGACTCACAGTGTGGCTGCTTGACAATGTGAACTGGTCCCAAGAAGCTATGAGATAATGGGGCTCTGAGCCAAGTGTGAGGCAGAAGGCTAGCCCAAGAGACCGCCCCAATCACTCAAAAGTCGTTTAACTGCCAGGAAAATGTGATGGCACTATCAAGATGTAAGAAATCAGGAAGGAACTTGTAACAGAGCAGGACCAGATGATTCTAAATGATAATCAGTTGCTGCAGGGGTAACATAATCAAGCATCTTTCATTTTCTATGTGTATAACCACATAGATTTTGTATTAGCAGTTATATGGTACCACACAGATATTTAATAATTGTTCCAACATCAGAGAAACTTCATCATTTGCAAATTGGACATATGAAGATAGAACTGAATTAACAGAGAATTTAACAAGAAATTTACTTCACAAAAGTAAATTAACAAGACAGAAATACTACCTTTCATATGCTTTGGGAGGAGAATGAAGATGACAATGGGTTTGACTATTCCAGCTTTGCTGTGACAGATGCCAAGTCAGCAGAAGGACGGCATGCAGCTTACATCAGAGGTCTCCTGTGTCTGTACTAAATGACAAACATGTCCAGAAGACCAGTCTTAAATGTCACGTGGACTCTGAGATCTGAAGAAGAAATGCACATGACTTTTACATTAAAAGCACCTGTGTATAAAAACTGCAAGAGGAGCTACAGCTGATTCCTCAGCAGACACACAGAGAGAAGATGGTTCTCAGGGGAGACAGAGAGAGAAAGAAGCTGGTTCCTCAGCAGAGACAGACAGCAAACAGGGAATACCTTTGCCTCCATCACCTTCTTCCCTGGAGTCCAGAGTGCCTTGACAGTGTGGAACAAGAGCAAGTACAGACTCTGGGCAGGAGCAACACAGCTTTGTTTCTTCTCTTCATCTCTCCTTCCTGCCACCAACTCCTTTCCTGATGAAATATGTTAAACCTTTGAAATGTCTTTATAGACTGGCATGGGAACCTGAATGTTCGTCTGTCAAGTCCGTTCTACTGGCTTCCCTACTCTGTCATTTCCTCACCTCCTGACAGAGTCATCAACATCACAGTAATCTTCATGCTAAATCCCTACCACACATGTCATCCCCCAATAGAGTTCAAAGCTCTTGAGATGTCAATAGGTGACCCGGCTTTTTCCAAGGGTATTATCTTAGAAGGACACTTTTGAATCTTGAAATAAAGCCCTTGTGCTCTTGGAAAAAAAAGATAAACATAGATAGTATTAGGGGATGTAGAGCTGTTACTTTTAAAGAAGATAAGTACCTGATCATACCTTCAAGGCACAGAGGCATCATACTGAAATTCCCTGATGACTGACATGAGAAGGGGACCCCCTCTCTGCCTGATGTGGAAAACCTCAGAAGACTCTTGCTCCCTTCTCAGAGACCAGCATTCCTCTGGGAATGTGATCATGCTCACCAGCAACTGGCTGACAAAGTGCTTCCTGTACATTCACCACAGAGATGCAGCAAGAACTCAGATCTTAAATATTACACAGGAAACAGTGGCCACTGGCCCTGGCCCTCTTTCCACACCTAATGGTTTCAAAGTTGTGAGGCATAAACAGGTGACAATTGAGAACTGGTCAGACCCCTGAAGAAGATGTTCCTGCTCCTGCTTCTCCTGGTGGCTGTCCTGCCAGTCCGCACTGAAGGAGGTAAGCAGCCATTCCCTTCTCTAGAGTCTGAAATCTGTCACCAGGGACACTTTCATGGTGCCCCAGTCAGGCTGTGTCTAAGGTCTGCTCCTCACTCAGTTCATCTGAGAAGTTTGCTGAGCCCCAGCTCCAGGACTGGATAGAGAGGGCTCTGAAATCACCAGGAAATACTTGTAATGTCACCTGGTGAGTGAGATCTCAGTCATCTAACAGTGAGGAATTATAAAAGTATTCAGGGACCCTAGTGGAAAGATGCAGTTGAAACTGAGGGCTGCAAGATCCAATTGGCCAGGCCTAAGAGAGGGCATCTTTATCCCAGTTCTGCAATCAGGATTTCAGACTCCAAGAACTGTCTATTCTGGATTCCAGGGTTCACCTTTGTCTTGTCTCTGTTCTTCTGAGCCATACAGGTCTCCATGACAGCTACCCACAGTCTAACAGAGCCTGCAAAGTGAGGCTTCATCCCTGCTCCATAGCTTGATTGGAACAGGCTGACACTGGATCCTCCCACCCATCACCCATCTCACTGGGATCCCAACTCCTCTGTGTTCTTCTTCTAAGTGCTGAAGGTTATTTCAATGTCCTAGAAAGACAATTCTATGCTGAAGTTCAGTCTACACTGGGAACTCTCCAACCAGCTACTGGCATAGGGCAACGAGGGCTTCTCATGGTTAAGACAAGCTTGTTGTTTCTAAGTTGTACACTATGTATGGAGAATCAGAGTGGAGAAAAGGCAGCCAGAGTTTTCTAACCCAATAGAACATCATGTTTACTTCAGGCACAGCCCAGTGCTTAAGTGAACAGGACTCCAGAGGGAGCAGGAGACAGAGAAGTAAGGGTAGTTGGTTGGAGGTATTCTAGATTTTCTGAACAATGTATGCTGAATTCTTCCTTAATGTGAACATGAGCTTGAATTTGATTCAGGGAAAAGTCTCGACTCCATCATTACTACAAAGAGAAACTGCAAACTAGGGGAAAAGTGACATCATGCCACAAGGTCGGGGTGACAAACCACAGAAGCCAGGGTTTCTCAGTGTGTGACAGTCTCTACAAAACTCTCTTCTCCATCCATGTCAACTCCACAGACTCTCCTAGCATGAAATGTCCCTTAGGCCAGCAACCAAGTGTGGTGCACAGTTTCAAAATGCACAGAGGAATCCAGAACAAATACTCTCTTTCAGGAAAAATACGTTGGGGTACAGAGGCCAAACCCCACTCCCGGCCCTACATGGCATTCATAAATTATTATGATAGCAAATCAGTCAAGATTCGATGTGGTGGTTTCCTGGTGAGAGAAGACATCGTCATGACAGCCGCTCACTGTAATGGAAGGTGAGGAGAGGCAACTGGGTCTTTGTTGCCTGGGATTGACCAAATAACAGGTATGGGTTATCCCTAAAAATAGACCAAGGGTCCAGATCAACCTCACCTTATCTCATTTGACCTAGGCTGTTATAGGTCATGGGACTGTGGTACCAGTGAAGGATTTGAGAGGCTGTGGAGGTTTCTGAAGACCTAGGACACAACTTTTCCATGAATTTCTTGCTATTTGACTCAGCCAAGCTCTGACGTAGGGTGAGCCTTACACCTGCCTTCCCGAGACTGATTCATTGCTCCTATGTTTACTTCATCCATTTTATGTTCAAGGAATATAAATGTAACCTTGGGTGCTCACGATATCAAGAAACAGGAAAACACACAACACATCTCGGTTCTTAAATCCGTCCCTCACCAGGACTTTAACGGAAAAACACTGGTCAATGACATCATGCTACTAAAGGTACCATGTTACTGATTATTTTTGGTTCACTCCACAGGTTACTAGTGTATAAGTCCAGTGTTATCCCCTGAGTGGCTGAACTATTGGTCCCAGGACCATAGAATAGAGCTTTTGAAGGCTTTACAAGTGGGGAAGGTACAGGGAACCCCATCAATAGTTAAAGCTTGCTGAGAGTGCGAAACCTAAACACTTATTTTCCATCTTTCTAACCAGCTGAAACACAAAGCTCGACTCAATAATGTTGTGCAGAAAATTGACCTTCCAAAGAGCCAGGACTGGGTGAAACCTGGGCAGGTGTGCACAGTGGCAGGCTGGGGAACCCTGGCCAATGATAGTCTGTCTAACACACTTCAGGAAGTAAACCTAGAAGTTCAAAAAAGTCATACATGCCAAGAAATGTCCAAAAACTACAACGACTCCATCCAGATCTGTGTGGGCAATCCCAAGAAGAAGAAGGCTACTGGTAAGGTAAGGACATGGCCATCTTCAAATGTTTGCCCAGAAGCAGAGCCATGCTGCAGACACAGCCAGCATGTCTCCCTTGTGCTACTGCTGCTAGTCTAGATGCTGTGTAGGGATCAACCTACAGGGATCTAGCACTTTCCCTGAGCCAATCTTCTGTCCTTTCACCATGGGAAATAGGAGAGCTGGAGTCCAGTGAAACTGAAGAAGGATGCAGCCAGGCAAGGACACACCAGTTAGAGAGTGACAGGGCTCATCGACCCCATCCCATCAGGACCGAGGGTGATGGTGGCACTTAGCCTTTCCATCTGAAAACTCCTGCCTTAGTGGGAACAGAGATGAAGGGGGAGAAAACCAGTCTGGTAAGAGATGATGATATTTACTAAGACTTCCCATTTTTCCATCCACAGGGAGATTCAGGGGGACCCTTTGTGTGCCACAATGTGGCCCAGGGCATTGTCAGTCGTACCTTTAATACCATAAAACCTCCTCGGGCATTCACTAGAATCTCTAGCTTTCTACCTTGGATTCAAGAAAAAATGAAACTCCTTCAACAACCCTAGAAGACAAGCCCTGTGTCTAGGGTAGTGTCCAACATCCTGGGGCACAGCTACCTGAATCTTAATAAAGAAATCTGTCTTCACAACAAAGCTGACATCAGTCTGTTCTGTAAAAGCCCATCTCTAACAATTTTGTTCACCAGCTTCTTCTTCACCCTCCCCGGTCTCATGTTCACTATCTCCAAATACTTCTCACTAAGCCTGCTCATACCTGTGCACTGACTGCATTCAAACAGCACTGATATAGACCAGTACTGTCAGTCCTGGGGAGAATTGACTGTCTGACAAGGATGCCTTCTTCCTTTCCAAATTCTTCTCCAAATTTCACAGACTACGAAGGGAAGGCAAGATCAAAAGCCCTTAACTCCCACTCTACCCATTCTTCTAAGGAATTTCTACAGTCTTAGGAAGTCCACCGTTCTCTCAGGCTCCCCCCAGGTCTCCTGGTCCAGTACCCCAAGGCCTTCTCCCCAGCTGTCCTCTCATCTCAGAACTGCATCCACCTCTCTTTATCTTGCCCACAGGGACTCAGGCGATGACACATGACAGCTCCATCACCCGGGTCAGGAGCTTTAGCAGAGGATCAATGTTGTGTGCCTAGACCTGTACAGTCACCTCCAGTGCAGCAGGGCCAGCTCAGCACTCTCATATACGTGTGTTTACATCTTGTCCCAGAGCCCTGGTGTGAGCTGAGTCACGAACAATCCACTGAACAACTACTGTCTCATTCAGCTTGTGCGCCTAGTCATAATGGCAACCCGACAACTATTTTTAAACAATTTCTCACACGTGTTCTGTGCTTCTTGAACATTCTCAAAAACTCTCACCTCCATAACATATTTATATACCTTAGGCTCTCCTCACAAATCTCTCTCTAACACACATTTATATCTTTGTATTAGTTTTATATTAAAAAGGTCAACTGTGTAATTGTGGGTTTGGCTCTATCCTTGTAGGCTCAGCGGTGGATATACAGCTCAAGACATTGATTTCCTCCTCTCCCAGACTATAAATAGCCAATAGTTCAGAGCTAAAGAATGGGGTCTACAAGCCCCTCCCCATTTCTTGACTGATTGTTGACAGGACTGCTCTTATATGAGCCAGTGCTGGTAGCTACATTTGGTCTGAACTGATTATTGCAATAATTCTATCAAGACTAGGTAAAGAAATTATGAAGCCCTTCATCCTACCTTCCAGCTCTTTCATACTTCCCATGCCCTCTCCCATAATGTGGCCTGAGCCTTAGAGGGGGTGGTATAATGACTTGATTGTGGATGGACTCGCAACCATCACATTTTTGTGCATCTTGGGCAGCAATGATCTCGGCATTAACCAGCATTCACCATAGGGAGCAGCATCTCTGATTGAGGCTGGAAGACACTTTTATCTATGGGGGAAAGCCCTGGTATTTGGAAGTCAGTTTGCTGCTGTGTGAGTTCAGTTAATAATCAGAAATGCACTCCCCACATGGGCCTATGCCTCCCCTGTAGGTTATAAGGCAGGCTTACAGCACCAGGCAGCGTCCCCTGCAGCCCATGGTGTGGATCTTGAATCTGATCAGAAGACAGCTGGCTATCCTCAAAACAGTAAAGCTGCTATTGCCCACCTGGCTTTCCATATGGTTGCTTTATTCTTTCTTTATCTCACTTAATTCTTCCCTCCAGCCCAAACCTACAGCTCCCATCCCCTGCCTCTCTTCCACCCTAACCCTTTCTATTTCAATATTCCCCTTCTTTACTACCTATCTTTTCCAATCTGTGGAGGGTTGAATGTAATTGGTCACCATAAGTTCATAGGGAATGGCACTATTAGAAGAAGTGGCCTTGTTGGAGGAAATATGACACTTGTGGGTGGGATTCGAGATCTTTGCTCAAGCTCTGCTCAGTGTGACAGATAGATGACTTCTTGTTGCCCTTGGATCAAGATGTAGAAATCTTAGACCCTTCTCTAGCACCATGCCTGCCTGCATGCCACCATGTTTCCTGCCATGATGATAATGGACTGTAAGCCTCCCAAATAAAATATTGTCCTTTATAAAAGATGTTGTCATCATGGTGTCTCTTCACAGCAATAGAAACCCTAAGGCAGAAATTGGTACCAGGAGGAGGGTACTGTTTTCATAGGCTTGCCATGGGTTTCTTTGGAGGAATTTGAACTTTGCTACTTTGGGTTAGGAAAGCAGTGCAATCCTTTAAGCACTGCTTGATGGACCATACTAGTCGGACCATGGAATATTTGAACTGTAGGAGTCTGGATCAAGGGGTTTCATAGGAGAAGAATTCTAGTATGTTGCCTAGATCAAGGATACCATGGGAAGGCTCACACAATCAACTAACCTGGGCTCCTAGGGGCTAGCAGACACTAAACAGACAACCAGGAAGCCTGAAATGAACTGACCTAGGCACTTTGCATATATGTGACTGTTGTGTAGCTTGGTCTTCTTGTGGGGTTCCTAACAGCAGAAACAGTGACTGTCTGACTTTTACTCACTTTTGGGACCTTACTCTTCATACTGGATTGACTTGTCCAGCCTTAATACAAGGGGAGATGCTTTGTCTTACTGCAACTTGATATACCAAGTTTTATTGATACTCATGGGAGACCTGCCTGCCCTTGCCTGGATAGAAACAGAAGAAAAAAGGATTGGGGGTGGGTTGTGGGGACAACTGGGATACTCTGATGGGAGCATGGAGGAGACACTGTGGCTAGGATATAAAGTAAATAGATTAATAATATATATACATATACATAAGCAATATGGACCTCACATATAATTTGTTAAAATATGATGCCATGTTTTTTCTGTTTAGAAAACTAAAATATTGTCACTTGCTAGTTCCATTTTACAATAATACCTGGACTACTTACTAGCCTCTTCAGAAGACCCTTCTTAACTTTTGAATGCCAAAAATGGATTACAGTTAACAGATACAGAGACCCACACTCAAACATTAGGCTGAGCTCAGAGAATCCTGCTGAAGAGAGAAATGAAGGACTGTGGGAGTCAGAGGAGTCAAGGACATCACAAGAAAATCCACAGAATCAGCAATCCTGAGCTCATAGGAGCTCATAGAGACCGAACCGACAACCAGGGAGACTTCATGGGACTGACTGTGCATATATGTGACAGTTGTGTGGCTTGCTCCTCTTATGGGACTCCTAGTAGCAGGAACAGGTGCTGTCTCTGACCTTTTTGCTGACTTTTGGATCGTGTTCCTTCTACTGGCTCCCCTTGTCCAGCCTTAATATAAGGCAAGGTGCTAAGTTTTCCTGAAACTTGATATACCATGTTTGGTAGATATCCACTCAAGGCCTGCTCTTTACTGAATAGATACAGAAGAGGAGTGGGGGAAGGGTGATCAGAGTAGAGGTGATGTCAGGGACTGGGAGGAGATGGGGGATGGAATACTGTGGTCCAGTCATAAAATATATACATACATACATACATACATAAAATATTAAACTTGAAAAGGAAATGGATTCCAGTCAAGGTTCACATTCATTTTTACCACAGATACTGGTTCCTGGTGTATCCTCACCACAAAGGGCTTTGAGCTAGGGGTGCTCAGGATTCTACTACAAAGCAGCAACAGCAGACTGCTTGATTCACAGGCCTCAGTTCCCAGCTCTCCAGTACTTCCCATCACATGGTACCTACAGGATTGTCCTGCTAGACCAGAACTTGCCATTCAGATTCCATCACACCTTAGAGCATTCCAATTCTGGAGCTGCCTATAAAGGGTGGAGGAGAAAAAGAATAAAGAAACCTACCTCATATCTTTTAATTACAGAGGACCATGAGTATTAAATATTTGCTATGGCTTTTACTTTTATTTCATGTAAATATCATGGTTAACAAAAGAAAAATGTTTAAAGGAGCAAATATACACTACCCACCTCCATGAAATGGAAGGAGGACCCAGAAAGGAAGTGACCACACAGCATCTTGTTAGTTAATTGAGGAACATAGTTAATTCAGATCCCAGGTCTCCACTCTTAGCTGATGCTCCTCTGATTAAGTATATTTGATGATGCCTCCTCTGCTCAAATATGTATGTGGAGAGGATTTCTCATGGGAAACCAATTGACCTATTCGTTCTCTGTCCACTGACTTGAAACCTACCTCCCTGGGATTTCCAAACAGCTGTGCATCCCAGGAAGGTAGCAGTGTTGGATAACCTGTTTCTATGAGACTCCTGTGTGACTCTTTAATTGAATGAATGTCTGCGATGGGTCATTTGTCCTCTCTGAACCAAAGAATTCCCTCAAAAGATTCTCAGCATCAAATCAAACAGTGTCTGTGTGTTCTGTACAGCACACCCCGCACTAGAGAGCATCCGTTCACATAGACTCCTTTGCCCTCTTCTGCCCCATCTCTGGAACCACGAAGAGAAAATCCCACTAGGCAGACTGGTCGTCCTTACTGCAGGACGGCTGTCATAGTCTCCATCCTCTCAGGGCCACTGTCTTCCCCCACACCAAACTCCTCCTCTCCAGTTCTTCACCTGCCATCTTCATGTGCTTGGGAGTCCATTCATTTCCCAGGATCCTCTCCTGTGGGAATCCACCTTAAGATGGGGACTCCTGTCACAGCCTCAAGCAAACCCGTGAGGAAGATGCAGTCCTCAGACACAGTGAGCAGCTCAGCAGACACTCAAGCCTTTGAGTGTGGTTCCTGGAAGCCATGCAACAAACACCTCAACTGCATGGACCACTGGGCTTGCAGTGGTGGGTTCTACAGAAGAGAGGAGGAAGAAAGGCCCAGGTGGGTCAACAGCATCACCTGAACTGGGGGTGTTTATTCCTTGGAGTCAAGATCAGAGGACAGTGCAAGACCTCAGGCTTTTCTCAGATGAGTCTGATGACATCTGTTTGTCACATTAAAAAGTGTGAATCTCATGTTTTCCTCCAAAACAACCAAAACTGTGGTACCCCAGACTCCTGTAGTCTTCCTTAAAGCAGTCAGAGATGCAATCAAACTCCCTCCTGGAAGATTCCTTTTAGTGGCCCAGATCAGAAAGATGAACTCAGAGAGGCTTTTCTTTCATCACCTGGGCCCCTCCCCATCTCTCACCCTGGTTTTAACACTTTCTTCATCTTCAAGGCCTCAACATAGTCCTGATCTATCTAAAACAGTCTGGTTAGTATATAAACTATGACCAGGAGGTAGCATCATGCTCAGGAGGCTGGTGTCTGTGCAACAGTCTCTCACAGATCAACAGAGACACAAATAGAATCAGACAGGAGCAACAGGTCAGCATTATCTTATAGGTTCAGTGTTTCCATACAGAAATCTGAAAAGTAAGTAAGATGAATGTAGCTGATAGCCAAACAAGGATATGGGTCTGCACAATGCCATTGAACTTGACTAGTGAAAGCAGCTAAAATTATCAAACTTGTGTTTTTACATTGTGCAGCAGTGGCAATTGATTGATTTTAAACAATCTGTGAGAATATAAGAAGACCAAGTCTTAATGGAATAAGATGTTGCCTGGAAAAGGTAGGTGGCACCATCCCCTGTTTAGATAAAGTATTGATGAGGCTTCTTTTCCCCTGGATCTTTACATTTCCAGCACAAGGATAAGGCTCCAAGTGTAGCTGATATCACATCCTGGCAGGGTCCCCAAACTACCTTGCTCCTCCATGATCAAAACACAGAAACAGAAGTTGTGGGTGACAGGGACCCAGAAGCACTATCTAAAGAGAGGGCTGGGCAGAAATGGAGAGGATGGGCAAAGACACACGTGGAAAGGGCTGAATGGCCCAGACAATTGTCTGAGTTTCTCCTATAGAGTCCCCAGGGCTCATGGGAGGACCGCAGTGATTTTTGTTGTCAAACATGAGAGTTCTTCACACATTACATTCATGCATTGATCCTGGCCACTTTGTCACTGTCTTCTGGACCTGTCACTCACATACATGGTGTATATACGCTATCCCAATCACATGTTGCCATTTGATCATTACCCTCTAGACATCTCACTCACATACATACACTATCCCATTCAAATGTAGGCCTCCTTTGTTTCCATTCTTTCAACTCACAGAGTTCCCTGTGCTGGAAATAAGGCAATTACATATTCATCACTGAAATCCTCACACCAGCGAACACACTACATTCCACCCATAGTGTTCAGTTTCATGAACATATTCACCATTCCTTGGACAGGACATCTGTCACCTCTGAGAAAGACCACAGGGAGCAGGAGGGACACTCACAGTGAGGCTGCTTGACAATGTGAACTCGGCCCAAGAAGCCCTGAAGTAATGAGGCTGTGAGTCAGGTGTAAGGCAGAAGGCTAGCCCAAGAGCCCGCCCCAGGCACTCAAAAGTCATTTAACTACCAGAAAAATGTGATGGCGATATCAAGATGCAAGATATCAGAAGTGAACATTATGAAACAGAGGGACCAGATACATCTAAATGATAATCAGCTGCTGCAGGAGTAACATAATCTAGCGTCTTTCATTTTCTATGTGTATAACCTCATGGGTTTTTTTCAGTAGATATATTGAGCAACATGGATTTTAACAATTATTCCAACATTACTGAATGTATTTATCACTTGCAAATTGTAAATATAGGATACAAGTAAGTTAACACAGAAACAGATAATAATAAACCCTTGGATACCTTAAGAGGAGAATGAAGATGACAATGGGTTTGACTATTCCAGCTTTGCTGTGCCAGATGCCAAGTCAGCAGAAGGACGGCATGCAGCTTACATCAGAGGTCTCCTGTGTCTGTACTAAATGACACGAATGTCCAGAAAAATCAGTCTTAAATGTCACGTGGACTCTGTGATCCGAAGAAGAAATGCACATGACTTTTACATTAAAAGCACCTGTGTATAAAAACTGCGAAAGGAGCTACAGCTGATTCCTCAGCAGACACAGAGAGAGAAGATAGTTCTAAGGGGGGAGAAAGAGAGAGAGAGAGAGAGAGAGAGAGAGAGAGAGAGAGAGAGAGAGAGAGAGAGAGAAAGAAGCTGGTTCCTCAAGGGAGACAGAGAGAGATAGAGAAGCTGGTTCCTCAGCAGAGAAACAGAGAGAGAAAAAAGCTGGTTCCTCAGCAAAGACAGAGAGCAAACAGGGAATACCTTTGTCTCCGTCACCTTCTTCGCTGGAGACCAGAGTGCCTTGACAGTGTGGAACAAGAGCAAGTACAGACTCTGGGCAGGAGCAACACAGCTCAGTTTCTGCTCTTCATCTCTCCTTCCTGCCACCAACTCCTTTGCTGACCAAATATGTTAAACCTTTGAAATGTCTTTATACACTGGCATGGGACCCTGAATGTTGCTCTGTCAAGTCCATTCTACTGGCTTCCCTACTCTGTCATTTCCTCACCTCCTGACAGTGTCATCAACATCACACTAATCTTCATCCTAAGTCCTTACTCCACAGCCATCCCCAATAGAGTTGAAAGCTCTTGAGATGTTAATAGGTGACCCAGCTTTTTCCTAGGATATTATCTTAGAAGGGCACTTTTGAATCTTGAAATAAAGCCCTTGTGCTCTTTAAAAAATATAAGATAAACATAGATAGTGTTAGGGGAAGTAGAAATGTTACTTTTGAAGGAGATAATTGCCTGATCACATTCAAGGCACAGAGGCATCATACTGAAATTCCCTGATGACTGAAATGAGAAGGGGACCCCCTCTCTGCCTGACTCTTGCTCCCTTCTCAGAGTCCAGCATTCCTCTGGGAATGTGGACATGCTCACCAGCAACTGGCTGACAAAGTGCTTCCTGTACATTCACCACAGAGATGCAGCAAGAACTCAGATCTTAAATATCACACAGGAAATAGTGGCCACTGGCCCTGGCCCTCTTTCCACACCTAATGGTTTAAAAGTTGTGAGGCATAAACAGGTGACAATTGAGAACTGGTCAGACCCCTGAAGAAGATGTTCCTGCTCCTGCTTCTCCTGGTGGCTGTCCTTCCAGTCAGCACTGAAGGAGGTAAGCAGCCGTTCCCTTCTCTAGAGTCTGAAATCTGTCACCAGGGACACTTCCATGGTGCCCCAGTCAGGCTGTGTCTAAGGTCTGCTCCTCACTCAGTTCATCTGAGAAGTTTGCTGAGCCCCAGCTCCAGGACTGGATAGAGAGGGCTCTGAAATCACCAGGAAAAATTTGTAATGTCTCCTGGTGAGTGAGATCTCAGTCATCTAACAGTGAGGAGTTATAAGGTTATTTCAATGTCCTAGGAAGACAATCCTATACTGAAGTTCAGACTGCATTAGAACTCTCCTCCCAGCCACTGGCATAGGACATATGAGGGCTTCTCATGGTTAAGACAGGCTTGTTGTTTCTAAGTTGTACACTATGTATCAAGAATCAGAATGGAGGAAAAGCAGCCAGAGTTTTCTAACCCAATAGAACATCATGATTACTTCAGTCACAGGCCCGTGCCTAAGTGAGTAGGACTACAGAGGGAGCAGGAGACAGAGAAGCAACTGTAATTGGTTGGAGGTATTCTAGATTTTCTGAACAATGTATGCTGAATTCTTCCTTAATGTGAACAAGAGGTTGAATTTGATCAGGGAAAACTCTTGGCTCCATCATTACAAGAAGAAATTAAAAACTAGTGGAAAAGTGGCGTCATGCAGCAAACCCTGAGTGACACCCGAGAAGCCAGGGCCCTTTCTCAGTGTGTGACAATCTCTGCAAAAGCTCTCTTCTCCACCCATGTCAAGCCAACCGACTCTCCTGGCATGAACTGTCCCTGATGCCAGCCACCATGTGTGGTGCACACTTTCCACATGCACAGAAATTCAGAACAAATTGTCTCTTTCAGGAGAAATCTTTTGGGGTACAGAGTCCAAACCCCACTCCCGGCCCTACATGGCATTCATAAATTTTTATGACAGTCAATCAGACCGGCAGCGATGTGGTGGTTTCCTGGTGAGAGAAGACATCGTCATGACCGCCGCTCACTGTAATGGAAGGTGAGGATCAGCAACTGGGTCTTTGTTGCCTGGGACTGAACAAATAACAGGTATGGGTTATCCCTAAAAATAGACCAAGGGTCAAGAGCAAACTCACTTTAACCCACTTGACCTAGGCTGACACAGGACCCCGGACCATAGTGTCAGTGAAGGATCTGAAAGAATGGGGAGGTTTCTGAAGACCTTGGACACAACTTTCCCCATGAATTTCCTCCTCTTTGAGTCAGCCAAGCTCTGCCTTAGGCTGAGCCTTACGCCTGCCTTCCAGGGACTGATTCATTGCTCCTATGTTTACTTCATCCATTTTATTTTCAAGGAATATAAATGTAACCTTGGGTGCTCACAATATCAAGAAACAGGAAAATACACAACACATCTCGGTTCTTAAAGCCATCCCTCACAAGAGCTTTAACAGTAAAACACTGGTCAATGACATCATGCTCCTGAAGGTACCATTTTCCTGACTTCTGGTGCACTCCACAGGTTACTAGTGTATCAGTCCAGTCCTCTCTTCTGGGTGGCTGATCTATTTGTTCTCACGGCAATAGAGTGGGTATTTGGGAGGTTTTGAAATTGGGGATGGTACAGGGAACCCCATCTGTGGTTTAAGCTTGTTAAGTGCCAGACCTGAACCATTAATCTTCATCTTTCTAACCAGTTGAAACACAAAGCTAAACTCAATGGTGTTGTGAAGACCATTGCCCTTCCGAAGAGCCAGGACTGGGTGAAACCTGGGCAAGTGTGCACAGTGGCAGGCTGGGGAACCCTGGCCAATTGTAGCCTGTCTAACACACTTCAGGAAGTAAACCTGGAAGTTCAAAAAAGTCAGACATGCCAAGCAATGTCCAAAAACTACAAGGACTCCATCCAGATCTGTGTGGGAAATCCCAAGGAGAAGAAGGCTACTGCTGGGGTAAGGACATGGCCATCTTCAAATGTTTGCCCAGAAGCAGAGCCATGCTGCAGACACAGCCAGCATGTCTCCCTTGTGCAACTGCTGCTAGTCTAGATGCTGTGTAGGGATCAACCTACAGGGATCTAGCACTTTCCCTGAGCCAATCTTCTGTCCTTTCACCATGGGAAAATAGGAGAGCTGGAGTCCAGTGAAACTGAAGAAGGATGCAGCCAGACAATGACACTCCAGTTAGAGAGTGACAGGGCTCATCGACCCCATCCCATCAGGACCGAGGGTGATGGTGGCACTTAGCCTTTCCATCTGAAAACTCCTGTCTTAGTGGGAACACAGAAGAATGGGTAGAAAACCATTCTGGCAACAGGTGATGATATTTACTAAGACTTCTCATTTTTCCATCCACAGGGAGATTCAGGGGGACCCTTTGTGTGCCACAATGTGGCCCAGGGCATTGTCAGTCATCACTATTGTACTGGAAAACCTCCTCGGGTATTCACCAGAATCTCAAGCTTTCTACCTTGGATTCAAGAAAAAATGAAACTCCTTCAACAACCCTAGAAGACAAGCCCTGTGTCTAGGGTAGTATCCAACATCCTGGGGCACAGCTACCTGAATCTTAATAAAGAAAATCTGTCTTCACAACAAAGCTGACATCAGTCTCTTCTGTAAAAGCCCATCTCTAACAATTTTGTTCACCAGCTTCTTCTTCACCCTCCCCTGGTCTCATGTTCCTTCTTTACTACCTATGTTTTCCTGTTTGTGGAGGGTTGAATGTAATTGGTCACAAGTTCATAGAGAAAGGCACTATTAGAAGAAGTGGCCTTTAGGAGCAAGTGTGCCACTGTGGGAGCAGGCTTCAAGGTCTCCTTTTGCTCAAGCTCTGCTCAGTGTGACAGACAGTTCACTTTCTGTTTCCCTTGGATCAAGATGTAGAAATCTCAGACCCTTCTCCAGCACCATGCCTGCCTGCATGCCACCATGTTTCCTGCCGTGATTATAATGGGCTAAACCTTTTAAACTGTAAGCCTCCCAATAAAATATTGTCCTTTATAAAAGATGTTGTCATCATGGTGTCTCTTCACAGCAATAGAAACCCTAAGGCAGAAATTGGTACCAGGAGTAGGGTACTGTTTTCATAGGCTTGACCATGGGTTTCTTTGAATTGAACTTTGCTGCTTTGGGTTAGGAAAGCAGTGCAATCCTTTAAGCACTGCTTGATGGACCATACTAGTCGGACCATGGAATATTTGAACTGCAGGGGTCTGGATAAAGGGATTTCATAGGAGAAGAATTCTAGTATGTTGCCTAGATCAATGATACCATGGGAAGGCTCACACAATCAACTAACCTGGGCTCATAGGGGCTAGCAGAGGCTAAAGAGAAGCCAGGGAGCCTACATGGAACTGACTAATCACTTTACATATATGTGACTGTTGTGTAGCTTGAGCCTCTGTGGGACTCCTAACAGCAGAAACAGTGACTGTCTGACTCTTACTTGCTTTTGGAACCTTACTCCTCATGCTGGATTGACTTGCCCAACCTTAATCAAGGGAGATGCTTAGTCTTACTACAACTTGATATACCATGTTCTATTGATACTCATGGGAGACTTGCCTGCCCTTCCCTGGATAGAAACAGAAGAAAAAAGAATTGGGGGTGGGAATGGGAGGTGATGGGGACACACTGATTGGAGGCTGGAGGGGACACTGTGGCTAGGATGTAAAATAAATAGATTAATAATATATATACATATACATAAGGAATATGGACCTCACACGTAATTTGTTAAAATATGATATCATGTTTTTTCTGTTTAGAAAACTAGCCGGGCGGTGGTGGCGCACGCCTTTAATCCCAGCACTTGGGAGGCAGAGGCAGGTGGATCTCTGTGAGTTTGAGGCCAGCCTGGTCTACCAAGTGAGTTCCAGGAAAGGTGCAAAGCTACACAGAGAAACCCTGTCTTGAAAAACCAAAAAAAAAAAAGAAAAGAAAAAGAAAACTAAAATATTGTCACTTGCTAATTCCATTTTACAATAATACCTGGACTAATTACTAGCCTCTTCAAAAGATCCTTCTTAACTTTTAAATGCCAACAAAATTCATTCTAGCCAACAGATATAGAGACCCACGCTCAAATATTAGGCTGAGCTCAGGGAATCCTGCTGAAGAGAGAGAGGACTATGGAATTAGAGGAGTCAAGGACATCACAAGAAAATCTACAGAATCAACAAATCTGGCCTTATAGGAGCTCACAGAGACTGAACCGACAACCAGGGAGCCTGCATTGGACTGACAGTGTGTATATATGTGACAGTTGTGTGGCTTGGTCTTCTTGTGAGTCTCCAAATAGCAGGAACAGGTGTTCTCTCTGACTCTTCACTGACCTTTGTGATCCAATTCCTCCTACTGGCTCCCCTTGTCCAGCCTAAATAAAAAGCAAGGTGCTAAGTTTTTCTGCAACTTGATATGCCATATTTGGTAGGTATCCACTGGAGCCCTGCCCTTTACTCAACAGATACAGAAGAGGATGGGGGATGTGGGGTGATCAAAGAAGAGGTGGTGTCAGGGACTGGGAGGAGATGGAGGATGGAAAACCGAGGTCCAGCTGTAAAATAAATAAGTAAATAAAATATCAAACTTGAAAAGGAAATGGATTCCAGTCAAAGTTCACATTCACTTTGACCACAGACGCTGGTTCCTGGTGTAGCCTCACCACAAAAGGCTTTGAGCATATGGCATTGAGGATTCTATGAATCAGCATCAGCAGTCTGTTTGATTCCCAGGCCTCAGTTCCCAGCTCTCCAGTACTTCCCATCACATGGTACCTACAGGATTGTTCTGCTAGACCAGTACTTGTCATTCACATTCCATTACACCTTAGAGCATTCCAATTCTGGAGCTGCCTATAAAGGGTGAGGGGGGGGAAGAATAAAGACACCCACCCATACCATTTAATCAGACAGGATCATGAGTATTAAATATTTCCTATGGCTTTCACTTTATTTCATGAAAATATCATGGCAAACAAAAGAAAATGTTTAAAGGAGCAAATATACACTACCAACGTCCATGAAAAGGGAGGCGGACCCACAAAGGAAGTGAACACACAGCATCTTGTCAGTTAATTCAGGAACACAGTTAATTCAGATCCCAGGTCTCCACTCATAGCTGATGCTCCTTTGATTAAGTATTTTTATGATGCCTCCTCTGCTCAATTATATATGTGGAGAGGATTTCTCGTGTGGAACTTCTGACCTATTTCTTCTCTGTCCACTGACTTTAAACCTACCTCCCTGGTATTTCCAAACAGCCATACATCCCAGGAAGGTAGTAGTGTTGGATTATCTGTTCCTATGAGACTCCTGCTTTGGTGTGACTCTTTAATTGAATGAATGTCTGGGATGGGTCATTTGTCATCTCTGAACCAAAGAATTCCCTCAAAAGATTCTCAGCATCAAATCAAACAGTGTCTGTGTGTTCTGTACAGCACACCCTGCACTAGAGAGCATCCGTTCACATAGACTCCTTTGCCCTCTTCTGCCCCATCTCTGGAACCACGAAGAGAAAGTCCCACTAGGCAGACTGGTCGTCCTTACTGCAGGACGGCTGTCATAGTCTCCATCCTCTCAGGACCACTGTCTTCCCCCACACCAAACTCCTCCTCTCCAGCTCTTCACCTGCCATCTTCATGTGCTTGGGAGTCCATTCATTTCCCAGGATCCTCTCCTGTGGGAATCCACCTTAAGATGGGAACTCCTGTCACAGCCTCAAGCAAACCTGTGAGGAAGATGCAGTCCTCAGACACAGTGAGCAGCTCAGCAGACACTCAAGCCTTTGAGTGTGGTTCCTGGAAGCCATGCAACAAACACCTCAACTGCATGGACCACTGTGCTTGCAGTGGTGGGTTCTATATAAAAAAGGCAGAAGAAACGCCCAAGCCAGGCAGGAAGTTCACTGGGGATGTTTATTCCTTGGAGACAAGAACAAGAGGACAGTGCAAGACTCAGAATTTTTTCAGATGAGTCTGATGACATCCATTTCCACTACAAAATATTGTTTCTCATGGTTTTCTTCCAAAACATCTAAAACTGTGATAACCCAGACCCCTGTAGTCTTCCTTAAAGCAG
Source organism: Peromyscus leucopus (assembly GCF_004664715.2). Taxonomy (NCBI): domain Eukaryota; kingdom Metazoa; phylum Chordata; class Mammalia; order Rodentia; family Cricetidae; genus Peromyscus; species Peromyscus leucopus. The sequence continues at coordinate 67,830,956 of NC_051070.1, forward strand.
TCAGGGATGCAATTAAATTCCCTCTTGGAAGATTCCTTCTAGTGGTCCAGATCTGAAAGATGAATTCAGATAGGCTTTTTTTAAGGTATGATCATTTATTGTTACCCATATAACTTATTTTTGGCTGGACCCAGACATAGAAGTAGAATCTCTCAAAGAGCACATCTGCCTCTTTCTTGGTGCCTTTCTTTGTTTTCCTTCATTCTCTTGGCCAAAAGTTTAGCATATTCTTTACCCTCCTCCTTGTTTTTCTTTTTCTTTTTTGTTGTTGTTGTTTCTTTGGAGCAATACATCGGCATTTGTGTTGCGGGACACGCAGAGTAACAAGTTCCTAAATCTTGGGTGCTTTGGTCCTGGACTTCTTACCTTCTTTGTTTAACGGCTTTCTGACCACGTATTGGCAGACATCATCTTTTTTAGAAAGATTAAAAAGCTTTTGGATTCTGCTAGCTCTTTTAGGTTCCAAACAACAAGGCACAGTAGTATCTGTCAGTCTAGGAATATCCTTCTCTTCTTTTTTCACAATAACCAAGTTGAGAACACTGAGATTGGCATCCACGATGCATCCTTGAACAGACTTGTGCTTCCTCTCTCCTGTTCTCCTTGGTCATAACAAGAATGTCCCTTACTCCCTGAGTGAGGTAATCCAGACTCAGAAAGACAAATATGGTATGTACTCACTCATAGGAGGATACTAGATGTAAAACAAAGGATGACTAGACTGCTACTCACAACTCCGGGGAGGCTACCTAGTAAAGAGGACCCTAAGAAACACACAGGGATCCCCCAATGATAGAGAAATGGATGAGATCTACATGAGCAAACGGGACATGAGGTGGGGAAATGAAGGGCAAGAGTCGAGGGAAAGAGAGCTTGGGGGAGCAGGAGATACCAGCTAAATCAAGAACAGAGAGGGAAAACAAAGAAAAAGAGACCATGATAAATGAAAACCTCAGGGAAATAGGAAAAACCAAAGTGCTAGAGAGGTCCCCAGAAATCCACAAAGATACCTCCACAGTAGACTACTGTCAATGGTCAAGAGAAAGCCCGAACTGACCTACTCTGGTGATCCCGATGGCCAAACACCCTAACTGTTGTGCTAGAACTCTCATCCAATGACTGATGGAAGCAGATGCAGAAATCCATGGCCAGGCCCCAGATGGATCTCCAGGACTCCAATCAGTGAGAAAGAGGAGGGATTATATGAGTGAGACTTGTTGAGACCATGATTGGAAAAAGCACAGGGACAAATAGCCAAACCAGTGGAAACATATGAACTGTGAACCAATAGCTGAGGAGCCCCCATGAAACTGGATCAGGCCATCTGGATAAGTGAGACAGTTGATTAGCTTGAACTGTTTGGGAGGCATCCAGGCAGTGGGACCAGGACCTGTCCTTGGTGCATGAGCTGCTGTTTGGAACCTGGGGCCTATGCACGGACACTTAGCTCAGCCTGGGAGGATGGGACTGGACCTGCCTCAACAGAATCTACCAGGTTGAGCTGAGTCTCCAGGGGAGTCCTTGCCCTGGAGGAGATGGGAATGGGGGGTGGGCTGAGGAGAGGGTGGGGGAGCGGGAGGAGGGAGGACAGGGGAATCCGTGGCTGATATGTAAAATTAAATTAAATTATAAAATAAAAAAAGAATGCCCCTTACTCAACAGTAGGTGCACTCTGCCACGGGTCAAAACACCTTGCTTCATGGGAAAACCTTGTTTGTCATTCCCGCCACTGAATCGGACCACACAGCCCTTCTGTTCTTCACACTGAGCGTCAGCAGCCACTTCTGTGGCCATGCGCTTCTCGTAGACTGCAGGAAGCCTGCACTCATCGTTCCTTTTGATGAGTTTCTGACAGCCAGTGGCAGGGAAGGAGATATTCAGCTTCATCTTGACACTCAGGCAGGCTTTTCTTTCGTCACATGGGGCCCTCCCCAGCACTCACTCTGGTTTTATTGCTTTCTTTATTTTCAAGGCTTCAACATCATCATAACCTATCTAAAATAGTCTGGTTAATAAATAAACTATTGACCAGGAGGTAGCATCATGCTCAGGATGCTGGTGTTTGTGCAACAGTCTCTCACAGGTCAGAGACACAAATAGATTCAGACAGGAGTGACAGGAGAGCATTATCATATAGGTTCAGTGTTTCCATACAGAAAGAGAAAAAAAAAAAAGACTAAGAAGAATGTTGTTGATGGTCGTACAAGGTCTACACAGTGCCATTGAACTTGACTAGTGAAAACAGCTAAAATTATCAAACTTGTGTTTTTACATTTTGCAGCTATGGCAATTGTTTGATTTTTAAGCAATCTGTAAGAATATAAGGAGACCAAGTCTTTATGGAATAAGATGTTGCCTAGAGAAGGCGGATGGCACCATCCCCTGTTCAGATAAAGCATTGATGAGGCTTCTTTTTCCCTGGAGCTGTCAGTTTCCAGGCCCAGGAAGAAGGTTCCAAGAGTAGCAGCTATCACATCCTGGCAGGGTCCCCAGTCTACCTTTCTCCTCTGTGATCTTAACACAGAAACAGAAGTTGTGGGTGACGGGGACCCAGAAGCACTATCTAAAGAGAGGGCTGGGCAGAAATGGAGAGGATGGGCAAAGACACACGTGGAACGGGCTGCATGGCTTAGACACTTGTCTGAGTTTCTCCTACATAGAGTCCCCAGGGCTCATGGGAGGACCGCAGCGATTTTTTTCTAACAAACATGGAGTTCTTCATACATTAAGTTCATTCATTGATCCTGCCACTTTCTCATTCCCTTCTGGACCTCTCACTCACATATGTTGTATATATACACTATCCCATTCATATGTGGCCACTTTCTCATTCCCTTCTGGACCTCTCACTCACATATGTTGTATATATACACTATCCCATTCATATGTGGCCACTTTCACATTCCCTTCTGGACCTCTCACTCACACACGTTGTGTGTGTGTGTGTGTGTGTGTGTGTGTGTGTGTGTGTGTGTGTGTAATATATATATAATCCCATTCATATGTGGCCGCTTCCTCATTCCCTTCTGAACCTTTCATTCATTTACATACACTGTCTCATTCAAATGTAGACCTCATTCCTCATGTGTTCTATTTTTTCTAATCACAAAGTAATAAGGCAATTACACACTTCATTCCACACATAGTGTCCAATTTCATGTACATATTCACCATCCCTTGGACAGAACAGCTGTCACCTCTGAAAAAGGCCACAGGAAGCAGGAGGACACACACAGTGTGGCTGCTTGACAATGTGAACTGGTCCCAAACAGCCCTGAGGTAATGGGGCTCTGAGCCAAGTGTGAGGCAGAAGGCTAGCCCAAGAGACTGCCCCAATCACTCAAAACTCGTTTAACTGCCAGGAAAATGTGATGGCACTATCAAGATGTAAGAAATCAGAAGTAGAAATTGTGAAAGAGTGGGACCAGATGCATCTAAATGATGATCAGCTGCTGCAGGAGTAACATTTTAATCTAGCATCTTTCATTTTCTATATTGCCTCATAGATTGTTAGTAGATATATTGGACCACATAGATTATTAATAATTCTTCCAACCTTACTGAATGTGCTCATATTTGCAAATTGGAGTTAGAGGACACAAGTAAACTAACATAGGAACAAGATAATAATAAACCCTTTCATACCCCTTAAGAGGAGAAAGAAGATGATGATGTGTTAGAACATTCCAACTTTGCTGTGACAGATGCCAAGTCAGCAGAAGGACGGCATGCAGCTTACATCAGAGGTCTCCTGTGTCTGTACTAAATGACAAGAATGTCCAGAAAAAACAGTCTCAAATGTCAGGTGCTCTCTGGTGTCCTAAGAAGAAATGCACTTGAGTTTTATATGAAAAGCACCTGCGTATACAAACTGCAAGAGGACCTAGAGCTAGTTCCTCAGCAGAGACAAGAGCAAACAGGGAATACCTTTGCCTCCGCCACCTTCTTCCCTGGAGTCCAAAGTGCCTTGACAGTGTGGAACAAGACCAAGTGCAGGCTCTGGGCAGGAGCAACACAGCTCAGTTTCTGCTCTTCATCTCGCCTTTCCTGCCTCCAACTCCTTTGCTGATGAAATATGTTAAACCTTTGAAATGTCTTTATAGACTGGCATGGGACCCTGATGTTGCTCTGTCAAGTCCGTTCTACTGGCTTCCCTACTCTGTCATTTCCTCATCTCCTGACAGTGTCATCAACATCACACTAATCTTCATCCTAAGTCCTTACTCCACAGCCATTCCCAATAGAGTTCAAAGCTCTTGAGATGTTAATAGGTGACCCAGCTTTTTCCTAGGATATTATCCTAGAAGGGCACTTTTGAATCTTGAAAAAAAAGCCATTTTGCTCTTGAAAACAATAAGCTAAACATAGACAGTATTAAGGGATATAGAAATGATACTTTTAAAGGAGATAAGTACCTGATCACACCTTCAAGGCACAGAGGCATCATACTGAAATTCCCTGATGACTGACATGAGAAGGGGACCCCCTCTCTGCCTGATGTGGAAAAAACCTCAGAAGACTCTTGCTCCCTTCTCAGAGTCCAGCATTCCTCTGGGAATGTGGTCATGCTCACCAGCAACTGGCTGACAAAGTGCTTCCTGTACATTCACCACACAGATGCAGCAAGAACTCAGATCTTAAATATCACACAGGAAATAGTGGCCACTGGCCCTGGCCCTCTTTCCACACCTAATGGCTTAAAAGTTGTGAGGCACAAACAGGTGACAATTGAGAACTGGTCAGACCCCTGAAGAAGATGTTCCTGCTCCTGCTTCTCCTGGTGGCTGTCCTTCCAGTCAGCACTGAAGGAGGTAAGCAGTCGTTCCCTTCTCTAGAGTCTGAAATCTGTCACCAGGGACACTTCCATGGTGCCCTAGTCAGGCTGTGTCTAAGGTCTGCTCCTCACTCAGTTCATCTGAGAAGTTTGCTGAGCCCCAGCTCCAGGACTGGATAGAGAGGGCTCTGAAATCACCAGGAAATACTTGTAATGTCACCTGGTGAGTGAGATCTCAGTCATCTAACAGTGAGGAATTATAAAAATATCCTGAATGTTATTTCAATGTCCTAGGAAGACAATCCTATACTGAAGTTCAAACTACATTAAAAACCTTCCTCCAAGCTACTGGCATAGGGCAATCAGGGCTTCTCATGGTTAAGACAAGTTTGTTGTTTCTAAGTTGTACACTGTGTATCATGAAACAGAATGATAAAAGGCAGCCAGAGTTTTCTAACCCAATAGAACATCATGTTTACTTCAGTCACAGCCCCGTGCCTAAGTGAGCAGGACTCCAGAGGGAGCAGGAGACAGAGAAGCAACTGTAGTTGGTTGGAGGTATTCTAGATTTTCTGAACAATGTATGCTGAATTCTTTTTTAATGTGAACAAGAGGTTGAATTTGATCAGGGAAAACTCTTGGCTCCATCATTACAAGAAGAAATTAAAAACTAGTGGAAAAGTGGCGTCATGCAGCAAACCCTGAGTGACACCCGAGAAGCCAGGGCCCTTTCTCAGTGTGTGACAGTCTCTGCAAAAGCTCTCTTCTCCACCCATGTCAAGCCAACCGACTCTCCTGGCATGAACTGTCCCTGATGCCAGCCACCACGTGTGGTGCACACTTTCCACATTCACAGAAATTCAGAACAAATTGTCTCTTTCAGGAGAAATCTTTTGGGGTACAGAGTCCAAACCCCACTCCCGGCCCTACATGGCATTTTTAGAGATTTATGAGAGCAAATCAGACAAGTTTCGATGTGGTGGTTTCCTGGTGAGAGAAGACGTCGTCATGACCGCCGCTCACTGTAATGGAAGGTGAGGATCAGCAACTGGGTCTTTGTTGCCTGGGACTGAACAAATAACAGGTATGGGCTGTCCCTAAATGTAGATCAAGGTTCCAGAACAACTTCACTTTAATCCATTTGACTGTTTTACCCATTTAACAGTCTAGACTGGTACAGGACCCGGGACCATAATTTCAGTGAAGCATCTGAAAGACTGGGGAGGTTTCTGAAGACCTAGGTCAAAATTTTCCCAATGAATTTCTTGCTATTTGACTCAGCCAAGCTCTGACTTAAACTGAGCCTTACACCTGCCTTCCAGAGACTGATTCATTGCTCCCATGTTTACTTCATCCATTTTTTTTTCAAGGAATATAACTGTAACCTTGGGTGCTCATGATATCAAGAAGCAGAAAAATACACAACACATCTCGGTTCATAAAGCCATCCCTCACAAGAACTTTAACAGTAAAACACTGGTCAATGACATCATGCTACTAAAGGTACCACCACTTTACTGATTATTTTTGGTGCACTCCACAGGTTACTAGTGTATCAGTCTAGTCCTCCCTCCTGGGTGGCTGATCTATTGGTCCCAGAGCCATAGAATGGGGCTTTGCGGGGGCTTTGAAAGTGAGGAAAGTATAGGGAACCCCACTTGTTTAAGCTTGCTTAGAATGCCCGACATGAACTCTTATTTTCCATCTTTCTTTCAAGCTGAAACCCAAAGCTAAACTCAGTGGTGTTGTGAAGACCATTGCCCTTCCAAAGAGCCAGGACCAGGTGAAACCTGGGCAAGTGTGCACAGTGGCAGGCTGGGGAAACCTACCGAATTGTAGTCTGCCTAACACACTTCGGGAAGTAAACCTGGAAGTTCAAAAAGGCCAGACATGTCAAGGAATGTACAAAAACTACAAGGACTCCATCCAGCTCTGTGTGGGAAATCCCAAGGAGAAGAAAGCTACTGGTAAGGTAAGGACATGGCCATCTTCAAATGTTTGCCCAGAAGCAGAGCCATACTGCACACACACACACAACCAGCATGTCTCCCTTGTGTAACTGCTGCTAGTCTAGATGCTATGTGGGGATCAACCTACAGGGATCTAGCACTTTCCCTGAGCCAGTCTTCTGTCCTTTCACCATGGGAAAATAGGAGAGCTGGAGTCCAGTGAAACTGAAGAAGGATGTAGCCAGGCAAGGACACTCCAGTTAGAGAGTGACAGGGCTCATCAACCCCATCCCATTCTGATCTGAGGGTGATGGTGGCACTTAGCCTCTCCATCTGAAAACTGGCCTTAGTGGGAACAGAGACCAAGGGGGAGAAAACCAGTCTGGCAAGAGATGATGATATTTACTAAAACTTCCCATTTTTCTGTCCACAGAGAGATGCAGGAGGACCCTTTGTGTGTAACAATGTGGCCCAGGGCATTGTCAGCCAACATCACTGTACTGGGCAACTTCCTGAGGTATTCACCAGAATCTCAAGCTTTCTACCTTGGATTCAGGAAACAATGAAACTCCTTCAACAACCCTAGACGACAAGCCCTGTGTCTGGGGCAGTGTTCAGCATCCTGGGGTACAGCTACCTGAATCTTAATAAAGAAAATCTGTCTTCACAAAAGGAGCTGACATCAGTCTCTTCTGTGAATACAAAACTTAAACAGTTTTGTTCACCAGCTTCTTCTTCACCCTCCCCTGGTCTCATGTTCACTATCTCCAAATACTTCTCACTAAGCCTGCTCATACCTGTGCACTGACTGCATTCAAACAGCACTGATATAGACCAGTACTGTCAGTCCTGGGGAGAATTGACTGACAAGGATGCCTTCCTCCTTCCAAATTCTTCTCCAAATTTCACAGACTACGAAGGGAAGGCAAGATCAAAAGCCCTTAACTCCCACTCTACCCGTTCCTCTAAGAAATTTCTACAGTCCTAGGAAGTCCACTGTTCTCTCAGGCTCCCCCCAGGTCTCCTGGTTCAGCACCCCAAGGCCTTCTCCCCAGCTGTCCTCTCATCTCAGAACTGCATCCACCTCTCTTTATCATGCCCACAGGGACTCAGGCGATGACATATGACAGCTCCATCACCCGGATCAGGAGCTTTAGCAGAGGATCAATGTTGTGTGCCTAGACCAGTACAGTCACCTCCAGTGCAGCAGGGCCAGCTCAGCACTCTCATATACGTGTGTTTACATCTTGTCCCAGAACCCTGGTGTGAGCTGAGTCACCACTAATCCACTGAACAACTACTGTCTCGTTCAGCTTGTGCACCTAGTCATGGATGGCAACCCGATATCTATTTTTAAACAATTTCTCATGTGTATTCTATACTTCTTCTTCTTTCTTCTTTTTCTTCTTCTTCTTCTTCTTCTTCTTCTTCTTCTTCTTCTTCTTCTTCTTCTTCTTCTTCTCCTTCTTCTTCTTCTTCTTCTTCTTCTTCTTCTTCTTCTTCTTCTTCTTCTTCTTCTTCTTCTTCTTCTTCGGCTTCAGCTGTTTATTGACATTCAGGTGGGCACTATAGCAACAGGCTTGAAGATGCTTCTTGAACATTCTCAACTCCTTTCACATCCCTAGCATGCCTGTACACCCTAGGCTCTCCTCACAAATCTCTCTCATGTTCATATCTATGTGTTTAGCTTATGACCCCTGAGATTAATAAACACCATCTGTGTAACTGTGGTTTGGATCTATCTATTGGAGTCTGGTAGGTTCATCAGTGGATACACACTAAAGACAGTCATTTCCCAGACTCTATCAATAGCCAATAGTTCAGAGCTAAAGAGTGAAGTCCTGCAAGCCCCTCCCCCTTTTGACCTATTGTTGATAGGACTGGTCTTATGTAGGCCCTGTGCTGGTAACTGCAGTTGGTCTGAACTGATGATTGTAATAATTGTATCAAGTCTAGAGAAATGAATTTTGAAGCCCTTCATACTACCTTCCAGCTCTTACATACTTCCCATGCCCTCTCCCATAATGTGGCCTGAGCCTTAGAGGGGGTGTATAATGATTTGATTACAGATGGACTGGCAACCACCACATTTTTGTACATCTTGTGTGGCAATGATCTTGGCATTAACCAGCATTCATCATAGGGAGCAGCATCTATGATTGAGGCTGGAAGACACTTTTATCTATGGGGAAAAGCATTGGTATTTGGAAGTCAGTTTGCTGCTGTGTGAGTTCCGTTAATAATCAGAAATGCACTCCCCACATGGGCCTATGCCTCCCCTGTAGGTTATAAAACAGGCTTACAGTGCCAGTCAGGGCCCCTGAAGCCCATGGTGTGGGTCTTGAATCTGATCAGAGGGCAGTTGGTTACCCTCAAAACAGTGAAGCTGCTATTGCCCACCTGGCTTTCCATATGGTTTCTTCATGCTTTCTTTATCTCAGTTAATTCTTCCCTCCAGCCCAAACCTACAGCTCCCATCCCCTGCCTCTCTTCCAGCCTAAAGCTCTCTACTTCAATATCCTCCCTCCTGAAGACATATCCCTTTTAGGTTAATTCTCCCCTTTTTCATGTTTTCCTGACTTCTACAGTTAGTTACTCCACGTTAGACACAAAAAAACAAGCATCCACAGAGCTAGGATCCTCATATGAGAAAGAACATATCATTTTTGTCCTGTGAGCCTTGGGTTAGCTCACTCAGGAAAAACAATTTCCATTCCATCCATTTTCTACAGATATTATTTTTTCATATGTACCACATCTTTATTGTCTATTCATCAGTTGATGGGCAGCTAGACTGCTTCCATTTTCCAGTTATTGTAAACATGGCAGCCATGAACACGGATGTTCAGGTATCCATGCCGTATGCTATAGAGTCCTTTAGATAACTGCCCAGGAGAGATTTTGATGGATCATGTGGTAGTTTTATTTTTAATTTGTTTTGTTTTGTTTTGTTTTTAGACATCTCCAGGCTGATTTTCAGGGCAGGTGTGGGTGATGTGGAGATGTGGAGCTCTGTGTAGAGTTTTCTCAACATAAGTGGCATTAGCATATGACCCAAATGTACCACTCCTGGACTCATGCCAGAGGAGCACAATCCAACAGAGAGACTTGCACATCCATGCTCATCGCTGCTCTGTTCACAATAGCAAGGAATTAGGATCGACCTAGATGTTTATCAACTGCTGAACGGATAATGAAACTGTGGTACCTGTGCAAAATAGAATTTCTCTCAGCCATAAAAAAAGAAGTTTGCATGAAAATGGATAAAACCTGAAACTGTATTAAATGAGGTGACTCACGCTCAGGGAAACAAATACTACATGTTCTCTCTCATATGTGGACCTTGACTTCTAACTTTTACATCTTTTTATTTATGTGGGGGTGAGTGTGTGTAGAGACCAGGAAACTGGGAAGGGGGCATGAGCGAGGGATAAAGGATGCTTTAAGGGAGGAAGATGGGAAGTGTTAGAGAAGTCATTTGACCCCAAAGTGGAGAGGTGAAAGGGCACAAACAGGGATGGGTCCAGGGAAGGGGAACAGAGTGCAAGTCAGCAAAACCTAAAGATGTGTGGAAATGCCATAAGAACACTTGTTGCTTTGTATGCTAATGAAGAAATAAAGGGAAAGGAGTCAATAGAGTAAGATATCATGGTAGAAAGGATTAAAGGCATGCGCCACCACCACCCAGCTGTTTTTATTATTTTTAATTACATGCATACATATGGCTATGTACACAAGAGTGCAGGTGCCCGGAGAAGCTAGAGATGTTAGATTCCCTAGAGTAGGAGTTACATGCAGTTCTGAGCTGTATGACCTGGGTGCTGGGAACAGAACTCAGGTCCTCTGTGCTCAGTACACACTCATAACCTCAGAGTCATCTCTTCAAGCCGTGCTTTCCCTCACTAAAACCTACAGTCAGGCCAGGTATGGTGGCACACGCTTGTAGTCTCAGACACTCAGGAAGCTAAGAAAAGAGGATTACTGTAAATTCCAGTCTCAGCTACAAAAGGAGACCCTGTCTCCAAAAAATAAACAGAAAAAAAGAAGGAAAAGAAGAGAAGGGGAGGGAGGAAGGAAGGAAGGAAGGAAGGAAGGAAGGAAGGAAGGAAGGAAGGAAGGAAGGAAGGAAGGAAGGAAGCTTTCGGTCAAGTATGATGACTTACACCTGTGCACCCAGCATTTTGGAAGCTGAGGCATAGGACTGAAAACTGGAGAGCAGCTTGCCTACAGTAAGAACCTGTCTTAAAACAAACAACTGGTTTGGGAGAGGGCAAAGGGTGGAGGACACAGAGGACACAGGAGGGACTGGAGTGAGACAAGGAAAGGGGGGGTGGTGATTTCATTATAATTTCAAAAAGTAAAAAATATATGTTTGTTGCTAAAATTGAAGGCCTGAAGAGATGGTTCAGCAGTTAAAAGCACCAGCTGCTTTTCCAGGGGATCCAGGTTCAAGTCTCAGCATCTACATGGCAGGTCACAACTACCTATAATTCTAACTCCAGGGGATCCGATGCCCTCTTCTGGGAACCATGGGCACCAGGCATGCCCATGGTTCACAGACATACATGCAGTCAAAACACCCACACAAAAAAACAAGTAACGAAATCAAGAACAAAAAAAAATTAAGCCAGAGAGAACCAAGATGGTTAAGAGCAGATAGAGTGCCCATCATCCATTCCTAAGGACTGGGGTTCAGTTCCCAGTAATAATCTGGCATTTGTGTCTCCGTGTGTGTGCTAGAGCAGGGGTGGCAGGAGGAGTAGCAGAATGGGACACCAAAGAATGGGCTCAGCAAGCCAGGGTCACACTGGGGTCCTAAAGCAGCGAAGAGCAGCATTTTGTTCTTCAATGCACATGTTTTTGAGTCTTTTTTTCCTGAAGAAAAGAAAGAAGGAAGAGAAAGGAAGGAAGGAAGGGAGGAGGGAGGGAGGGAGGGAGGGAGGGAAGAGGGAGGGAGGGAGGGAAGGAAGAAGGAAGAAAGGAAGCAAGCAAGCAAAGAAGCAAGGAAACAATAGGGTTTGCTATGCTCCATCATCTCCTTCCATGTTAAGGTGAGAACATGGTCTGCCACCTTGTGTTAAGAAAGTAAAGCAAACAATAGTTTCACTCAACTGGAAAACTTAGGGACCACTGCAATGGCAGCCTGGCAAGACATTCACAGTGGTGTAATAATGGCACTTTTATCTTGGGAGTTACCAGCAACTGTTTAATACAATTTAAGGCCTACACCATAGAAGGGAATTCATGCCTGGTACTGTAAAGCTAGAAGAGAGCCTACTACTATTCCTTGAACAGATATAAGTTCTACTGTATTCTGTACACTTATGCTTAGACCCATAGGCAAGTGTGGTGTTCACCCCTTATCAAAGAAGAATCGTTATGCAAAATACGGAGACTATTACAGAGACCCACAAGTGGAAATATGCAAAGAGTAAGTTACTATGGGGTGCCCAGCCCCAAAGGACACATCTACAGTGTAATCCCTACACATGAGGCTCCTGAAACATCACAGAAGAAGGGGCTAAAAGACTGTAAGAGCCAGAGGACCAGGATGCCTGCTGCAAAATAGTGTCTGCTAGTCATGACAGAGAAGCTGTTCCTGGGAACTCTGAGCAAAATGGTTGCCTAAACAAGAACTACATAGTGACACCACCAGTGGACATACAAATGTGGAGCGGGGAAGATTCACAAGACCTCACCCCTAAGTGAGGAGGGAGAACTGGTTTTCTCTGTGGACCAATGCCCTAATAAATTATCCAATCCTAAGTTGTCAACCCTAAATACATGTACATACCAGCAACACTAAATGGACTCAATAGTATGTACACACACACACACACACACACACACACACACAACAATAACAATAATTAAAGAAAAAGAGGTTATATGTTTAAGAGGGAGTAGGGAAGCATGAAAGGAGTTTGGGGGAAAGGAAGGCATGATAATGCTGTAAATATAATACTATTGTATGGAATTTCTAAAGTCAAACATTTAAATTTAAAGCATTGTCTCTGGACAAGATGAAGGTCAAGATGACTCTGGTTATATTTTACAATTGCATAGGAATCTACAACTGTCTAAAAGAAAAGAGGAGTTAAAAAAAAAACTACTTTGGTTGCTACTTGCTACTATGACTACAGATTAGATGGTCTTCTCCTGGAAGTGTAACGATGTTTTTATTTTGAGTTTGAGTTTCTGTACATCATCGTCTTCAAGGACACCATCAAGTAGGATTGTATTATTCCAAACACCCACACTCAAATGGCACCAGCCTATCACAGGGAGCCATCCATAAGCCAGATGTGAGCATCCTTTCACTATCAACCAAATACCCAGTAATGATTTTACCTCTTCCTTGGGAGTAGAGGAGCCAAATGCAACAACTTTACTTAGGAAGAGATAACTTGGCATATAAAAGATCACTGAAACTGTGGATGCTTCTCTGAAGTCAATGTTTTTAGTGTAACCAGACTTTCTTTGGATCACCAACTCCCAAATAATGACACAGAGACTTTTATTAATTATGAAAGCCTGGCCTTAGCTTAGGCTTGTTCCCAACTAGCTCTTAAAATTTAAATTAACCCATTTATATTAATCTATATTCTGCCATATGGCTCATTACCTCTCCTCAACACTGTACATCTAATTTCCCTGTGTCTTGCTGGTGAATTCCCTGCCTCTCTTCTTCCTGGAGTTCATATCTATTCCTGGAAGTCCTACCTATCCTCTCCTACCTAGCTATTGACTGTTCAGCTCTTTATTAAACCAATCAGAAGATGCCTTGGCAGACACACATCTTCACAGTATACAAAAAGATTATCCCACAACATTTTAGAATTGTTTCCTACTTTGAGGCAAGAGTATGTCTTCCCAAGGTGTCTACAGTAGTTGCTGCCTCTTTCACCCCAAGCCCAATGAACACAAAACCATCAGTATAACATGATTGAGCTCCCTGCAATGGATGTTGCTGCCCCTAATGATTCATGTCAATGCATTCCCCAAATTGATAGCTGCAAGGGATGCATCATTTGCAGCAACAAATAAAACTTAAACAAGAGCAACTACAGCTGGAGTTTCCACCTGGTTAAGCTTACAATAATCCACTGTAGTTCTCTAAGATATAAATGGATATACTAGAAGGAGATATAGCAGAAATCAACTTTTCTGCAACATTCAATAATGTGTCAGTTGCACTGACCCCTGGATAACTCCATGTATAACATTGCCCTGGTTTGCTTTTTGGTAAGTAGAGGCAGTTGTGCTGTTTTCCACTAGTTTCTATCATAAGGTCACCTCCTGAATCAGGCAACCACTAAGGGAATGACGCCAATTGTGACTATGTCTCTCCTAGCTCTGTATTCCAGAACTAGAGAAAGAAAGAGCTCATTTCAGACCCAGTGTGTGGGCCATCTCCAAAGCCCATCCTCTAACTGGGGCTTCACAGAAGAATCTGGGTTTTTTGTTTGTTTGTTTGGTTGGTTGGTTGGTTGGTTGGTTGATTGGTTTTTGGCTTTTTTCAAGACAGGATTTCTTCGTGTAGTTTTGGTGCCTGTCCTGGATCTCGCTCTGCAGACCAGGCTGGCCTCAAACTCACAGAGATCCATCTGGCTCTGCCTCCCGAGTGCTGGGATTAAAGGCATGCACCACAGCCACCCAGCTGAATGGGGGGTGGTCTTTACAAAGTACTATCAAGTCAGATCTTGTGCACAATAATAAAAAAAATTGATCTTTTTTTTTTCTATAATCCATATCACTCTGCTTAAGACAGCCCCTTGTAGCTCTGAGGAACCAAAGGAAGGAAATACAAAAAGACTAAGTTGGGGTCAGGACTTTCCTCAAGGGCATCCACCCTCTAGCATGCAAAGAGCTTTGAGGGTCAGGTCCAAGCCTGGGAACTACTGAGGCTCCATATGGTAATCAATACCTTTTTTTTTTTCAACCAGATCTGAGACTTTTCTTCAAAGTACCAAGACTCCAGAATGTCAGTGACGATTGTATAGTTGACTGAGATACAGTCTTTTAGTCTGGACTAGTGCTTGTTGGAGATGCTACATTAATCTAGCTGCATGATTTTTTTCCTTTGAAAATTCCTCACAAATTATTTTTATCTTAAAAAAAAAATTTATCATCCTTATTTAGACCAAAAATACTGTCCATCATTTTCTTTGCCTATGTTCTTGAGTACTTAGACTCAATGAACTAACCACTTTACACTCTTATGTTCTGTGGTTGTAAATACTTGGTCACCCAAAGCCTTGTCTTGCACTGCAGATACCCATGGATGACATTGTTTAAGTGGCCAGATTACTCAATGTCCCATAAATAATCATTTCATACCTACAACTACTACATTTTATCACTTACAACAGGATCTATAAGACCCTTAAATTATGTCTAGATTGGTAAACAGAAAAGGTCCCCTGTTATTTTTTTCCAGTGAGGATCTCTATTCTACAGGATCCAATCTGGAGGGAAAGCCTGGGTGAGTGGTGCAACACACATGTGTAAAATATGTGAGCAGTGTAACACACAAGATCTGTTCTAAGGTCATCCCCGATGAGCTTGTAGACAGGTGAACTGACCCCTCGGGATCCTTGTGGTTTGTAGCTGGAGCTTTCTCCAGTCCAGCCCAGGTCTGCATCTTCTCAGACCCAAATAAACACACAGAGGCTTATATTAATTAAAACTGTATGGCCTAATGACTCAGGCTTCTTCCTAGCTAGATCTTACATCTTTTGTTTTTGTTTTTGTTTTTTGTTTTTTGTTTTTCGAGACAGGGTTTCTCTGTGTAGCTTTGCTTTGCACCTTTCTTGGAACTCACTTGGTAGCCCAGGCTGGCCTCGAACTCACAGAGATCCTCCTGGCTCTGCTTCCCGAGTGCTGGGATTAAAGGCATGCACCACCACTTACATCTTAAATTAACCCATTTCTATAAATCTATACCTTGCCACATGGCCCATGACTCACCGGTATCTTTACATCTTGCTTACTCTGTGTCTGGCTGGCAACTCCTGACTCAGCCTTCCTGTTCCCAGAATTCTCCTCTCTCTTTGTCCTGCCTATACTTCCTGCCTGGCTACTGGCCAATCAGGACTTTATTTATTAACCAATCAGAGCAACACATTCACCGCATGCAGAGTGATATCCACAGCAATGGTTGCTTCCTCTTACTTTGTTTTTGCAAACAAGGACAGCAGGCTGGCACAAAGAAAGGCTAGTGGAATGGAGTCAAGCGGCAACTATTTGAGATTTATACTTCTGGTATTTAATGACTATGGCATTTTGTCATGGCTCGATTTCCTCATCTGTAAAATGGAAACAGTAATACTCAGGGTTGGTAGGGTCTAAAGAAAGCACAGAGCAGAAATGCACCGATATGTCAATTTTTCCAAGATGAACAGCATTTCAAACTGTAATCAATTAAGCAGGATTAAATTTGCACTCAGTGGCACATTCCTGTTTAACTGAGAGCAGTGTTTGATTTCCAGTGACACATGAAATGAGGAAAGCACCAAGGTCTCAAATACTGATCTGCACAGATAGTCTGTTGTTATCAAGCAAGCATGGCTCTCAATGTATAAATATTTCCCTACCCTGCAGAGCATAGATGTGGTACTTTATCCATTCTGGTGTGCTTTCTGTTCATCCCACTGGAACTGAAAACAGTAAGTTTCAGAAACTAATTAAATGTGTGATCTTCCTGTTACATGATATCTTGAGAATCCATTGAGTTCTCCCTAAATGTGTATTGCAATAGCCACCGAAATGACTTAGTATGACTAAATCAGAACATGCACTTACAGCAGCAGTTCTCAACCTGTGGGTCTCGACCCTTTGGGGTTACATACCAGATATCCTGCCTATCAGATATTTTCATTAGGATTTATAACAGTAGCAAACTTGCAGTTATGGTTGGAAGTCATCACAACATGAGGAACTGTATTAATATAAAGATCGCAGCATTTGGAAGGTTGAGATCCACTGACTTAAGGTCTCTGTCCTGCATATGTAACTGTGCATTCAATACACTCTCCCCTTTCTTTCTTCTCTCTCAACCACATTCTATCATCTGCTACTTATTTGAATAAATATGAAATGCCCTCCCACTTGTCAACACAAGTGATGGCCGTCAGGCTCAATCAGTTTTTGTAAATAAAATGTATGCCCTCACACCCATGTGTTTCACACACTGCAGATGCCTGTGTTTGTGACTCTTTACATGTATGCTGCATCAACCTCAAAGCTGACACCAATTCCTGGTTGTACAGAAGGACAGTTTCGTGACCCCTAAATTAGACTAGGTTCCCCATCTCCCCTGTCTCTGAGGAGTAGCTTTGGAGGATGGAGTAGGCACCTCATCATGGGAAGCAGAGAGCAGCTTTGGAGAGTGGAGTAGGCACCTCACCGTGGGAACCAGGACTCTCAGGATCTGGTCACAGATTCAACACCAGCAGAGAGCAGCTTTGGAGGGTAGAGTGAGCATCTCATCATGGTATCCAAGATTCTCAAGATCTGGTCATAGATTCAACACCAGCAGAGAGCAGCTTTAGAGGGTAGAATGGGCATCTCATCATGAGATCCAAGACTCTCAAGATCTGGTCATAGATTCAACACCAGCAGAGAGCAGCTTTAGAGGGTAGAATGGGCATCTCATCACGGGATCTGGTCACAGATTCAACACCAGCAGAGAGCAGAGTCATGAGAATTTCTGATTAAGAAGATAAAACTTGACCAGACCAGCTCTGTAGTTTCCAGCCCTCCCTTTCTCCTGCTTTGGAACTATAAAAGCAGGGACCAGGCAGGAACACAGCAGAGGCTGACCGCAGGCTGTGCCAGTGGGAAGATGCAGGCCCTACTCTTCCTGCTGGCTCTTCTCTTGCCTCCTGAAGCTGGAGCTGGTGAGTTTTGTCTGCATCTCCCTATCCTTTGAGCTTTTCAGTAACTGATCCAAATCTGTTAACTTGTTAACAGAGATCCTAAAGTGAGGCAGGATCCATTATATGTAGTCCAGGGGAAATCTCTTAGGTCAAGTAAGAATGAAAAATTAATTCCCCTTCACATTGTTTCATCAAAATACTCTCTGTTCTGGTAGGCAGCTCTTCTCTGGCCTTCCATTAGTGTTGAGGAAGACAGGATGAGGGAGTGAAGAAATGTCTAAATGAACTGGCAATTCAGGAACATGAATGACCATTGTGTTCTGAAACAGAGGATCGTGGTGGACAGGGAGGACTTGAGAGGAAAGATCAGAGGATGCTGGGAGGGGCCTGAAACCCATGAGACGTCACTCAGCCTTGGCTCCATTTCCTCTGCCAACACTGTGTTGGGGTATCCTGCAAGTCTGTGACTGGGGACTCGGGGTTCTCTGTTCCAGAGGAGATTATTGGTGGTACCGAGTCAAAACCACACTCCCGCCCTTACATGGCCCATCTGGAGATCACCACCGAGAGAGGTTTCATGGCCAGCTGTGGTGGATTTCTCATAGCCCGAGACTTTGTGATAACGGCTGCACACTGCAAAGGAAAGTAAGAGGGCCCTCTTTCCATGTGGAGAAATGCACGAACCAGAGTCACAAAGCAGCAGAGGCCTGAGGAAAGGTCCCCAGCCCTGCTCATCTCCAGATGGGCTCCTGCTCACACAGAGAGGACAAGGGGAACACACTGGACCATTTTATTTGTCATCTCCATTCTCAGAGGACAGAGCTTCAAGCAGGGCTCCAGTCGAGATGAACTACCGCTTTCCTCTTGTCCTGGTGTCCTCAGAGCTCTCGGTCATGGGCTGGGGTGTAACTGAATGATACCACATGCAAAGCCTTGGGTGCAGTCCAAATACTGGGAGAGAAAAAGAGCCTGTTCTCAGTCCTGTGTTTCCCTGGCTTGTTCCTTCTGGGGGGGCAGTGGTCCTGAGAGCTCTGTCTCAAGGACAATCGAGTCTCTCAAGTGTCTCTGCTCTGGGATAGAGAAGACCCTGGTGTCCCTCTGCCCAAAAGGAGTCCTCCTCACGAGAACAGCATTTTTTTACTGCCTCTTTTCTCTTTCAACAGAGAAATCACTGTCACTCTTGGAGCTCATGATGTGAGCAAGAAAGAGCCCACACAGCAGAAGATAAAAGTCAAAAAACAAATCGTTCACCCAAATTACAGCTTCTATTCCAATCTGAATGACATCATGTTACTGAAGGTGCCATTGTTTTTCTCGCCCTTTTTAACTCCTTCTTCCTTAGCTCTCCTCCTGGCCCAGGCTTTGAATTTACTCTTATCCAATGCATTTCCTCGGAACCCACCCCTGAATTCCATGTCCTTACCACCACAGTGGGCAAGGACCCATTCTCCTCTGGGTTACCATGTCTACCCTCCTTCCCCCTGCAGCTTCAAAAGAAAGCTAAGCAGACTCCGGCTGTGGATTCAATCCCCTTGCCTAGACCATCAGACTTTATTAAACCTGGGAAAACATGCCGGGCCGCTGGCTGGGGAAGAACTGGGGTGACAGAGCCAACCGCAGAGAAACTGATGGAGGTGAAGCTGAGAATCATGGAGAAAGAAGCCTGCAAATACTATCCCAATTACAGCTATAAGCTCCAGGTCTGCGTGGGCAGTCCCAGAAAGATAAACTCAGCCTACAGAGTGAGTACACACCTGCTTTCCCTCCCCACATCAGGAACAGCGTCTGCGAGAGGGCCAAACGGCCCTCCACTGTCAAGATGCCTGGGGTCTTAGGTCCGCAGCATTCTGGGAACTGAAATTCTCCCTCTTGGTCTCATTCCCACATCCAAACCCTGCCTGCCACCTTCCCAGGGGGCTCCAGAAGAGAAAAGAAGGGAGTGAAGGGAGATGATTGAGTCAAGATCAGAGGAAAAATTAAATCCCTAACTTCTGGCTCACAGCAGGGAGCCGGAACTCCTTATCTCACTGTAGGGTTAGCTATGGTGAGGGGTCTGTAGCTGGGGGAAGGTGATCTTTGCTCACAGTCCGCTTCTTCTAACCTACAGGGAGACTCCGGGGGACCTCTACTGTGTGCTGGGGTGGCCCATGGCATTGTGTCTTATGGGCGTGGAGATGCAAAGCCCCCTGCGGTCTTTACCCGGATCTCCTCATATGTGCCCTGGATTAATTCAGTCATAAACAGCGAGTAGCTGGAAAGCCTGGTCAACCTGAGTCAGGGTCTCCAAGCCAGAGCTCTTCTAGCACCCTTTGGGTGTGGAAAAAAAAAAGCTATCCCCAGTCTGCCCCCAGCCTAACCCAACCTCTCCCCAGCCTGCCCCCAGCCTGCCCCCAGCCTGTCCCAGCCTGTCCCAACCTGCCCCCAGCCTGTCCCCAGCCTGTCCCAGCCTGTCCCGGCCTGCCCCCAGCCTGTCCCAGCCTGCCTCCAACCTGTCCCCAGCCTGCCTCCAACCTGTCCCCAGACTGCCCTCTGAGAGGATCTCAAAAATACTCAAGGTCTGGTGAATGACTGTTCCCTGTGATGCACCTCAATAAAGACGTGGCCTCCAGCCTCTGTGAGACTCCACGCCATGCTCTGAACTGACTCAGTCCCTCACCCACACCTAGACCCTCTTTGAGCTGAATGAAGAATTATTTGGGGATGCTCTCTTGGCAAGTTAGCAACCTTGACTACTGGTTTCCTGGCACCGGGTGTGCCACCGTGGATCATTGAATGTCATCTAACATACATGCGTGTGTACTGTAAGGTTTCACACCCAGAGTAATTTGTGGCTCTGCTGTTTTCCTCCGCTGTCCTTTCCTCTCCTCTTCTCTCTCCTTGTCCTCATCTCTTCTTTCCACAAACCCCATGCCTCAGCCACTGCACCTTTTCCACACATCATAGCAAATTCCCATGTCTAGGTCAGGGATGGCTGGTGATAGCGTGCGTCCCCAACACCTGACCATCCTCTCAATACTGCACCCGCACCTAGAGGAGAGCCTGCCCTCGGAAGTCCCTGGAAGGTGTCTGTGGCTGTAGCAGTCATCCCAGGGGAGTCTTGGCCCTTTCTGGAGCCAAACGCAGGGCAGAACTAGCCATGGGTGGGAAGAGGTCCTCAAGAGCCTCAGCGCGGAGCTGGTTCTAGAACTGCTTCTGAGGCACCCAAATTCAACTGTCACCTTCCTCAAAGATGGCATAGTGACTTCTAGCCTTTCAGAAGAAGAATGCCCGAGTTAGGTCAACTTCTAAGTGGCCTGCTCTCCTCCTAGAAGCCAGAGCCCCCATTGTCCTTAGCCAAGAAAAACAGCAGGGTACTGTGGAGTCTGAAACTGAAGAGACCTCACGTGAGCCCTACTATGCCCCAAGGGGAACCTAACATAATGGGCTTGACCCTTGACTGCTGTACATGAGAAATTGCTGCTATACCATGAGAAATTGCTGCTATACTGCCCCGACCGGGAACTCAGCACCTCCACCCTCCTCAGTGCCTGCCGGCCCACACATCTGGGTTTCCCGCTTCACCACAGACAGGACCTGCACTGATATCCTAGACTCCTATGACCATTGAAGGCAGTGTAGATGCCTGGGATCTGGACCCACACCTGGGGCCATGTGTGGGTTCAAGGGCCACGCCGCTGTTGGGTTCATGTCAATCTAAGTGACCTGCACTGCCACCCAGGGCTATGATGTCATCCAGGCCCGGGCTGCTGCTGCCAGGGCCCACGTCTGGGACCGTGGCACAGCCACGGTCTGTGTTGATGTCTGTGGCTCCTGTTAGCACTGAAAGCAGTGAGGATAGAGCTGCACAGAGTTGGCCCTGGCCCTCACCAACTGCACCTCTCTGGAGAGCGCGCCCTCCACCTCCCCAGGGCAGCACAGCAGAGCTGTCCCTGCTGGCTCTGAATATGCGAGAGTGGGAGAGCTAGACCCAAGGCCTGTTGCATGCACAGCGGCGGCGGCATGGGCAAGGGATCTCTTGCCCCTTGAAAAGAAAAACTGGTCCCAGGGTCACGAGAGTGGGAGAGCTGATCCTGCCCCTCACCAGCTGCAACACTCAGGACTGTGGGCCCTGTACTTAGCCTGGGAAGCTGAAGAGAGCTGATCCCATTGATTGAGTCCCAGGTGATCTGGTGCCGTGAATGCATGTGGGAGATCTGGCCTCACCCTTCACCTGCCATCTGGTGGAGGGGGCAAGGGAGAGATGACCCCCCCTCCTCCCCCGCCCCTTGCCACCTGTGGTGGGTGGGAAAGTTGGTCCTGAGGTCCTGGGAGTGGGAGAACTGGCCCTGTCCCCCACAGGCAGCAGCACTAGGAAGAGCAAGCCCTGCATCTTGCCTGGACATCACAATAGAACCTGTTGGTGGGGGCGTAGGTGAGCAGGCCAGGGGCATGAGAGCCAGAAGACTGCCCCCCCGCATCTGCCATGTGATGGCTTGGGTGAGGGAAAAAGTATCCTCCCTCCCCTCATCCCTGTCACCTGCAGCAGGTGAGAGAGCTGGCCCCGGGACCACGAGGATGGGAGAACTAGCCCGGCCCCTCACCATCTTGAGCACAAGAGAGAGTGCGCACCGCACCTCGCCTGGGCAGCGTACTAATGCTGACCTTGTTGGTGGGGTCTCAGGAGAGCCAGGCCTGTAGGCATGAGAGCAGGAGAACCGCCCCCACCCCCTCCCTGGTTAGCCACGGAATGGCAAGGGTAAGGGAAATAGGCCCTCTCCCCGACTTGTGACAGGCAGGAGAGCCCACCTTAGGAGCATGAGAACAGAAGAGCTGGCCTTGCCCCTCACCAAGTGCAGCGATCCAGAGATAGGGCGTTGCTGGAGTCCAGCTCTGGATGAGGGCAGGGTCTGAAGATGCGTGGAAGCAGGAGCGGCCACGGAGAAATCAGACACGGGACACTTTATAGTTTCGTTTTAGGAGAGATGGACAGAGAGGAAACACATCTCGGTATGGCTTGTCCTACTCTGACAACCTGTATATCTCACCAGCTTTATTTATACACAAAATTGTTTCCTTGTATACTTTAATCATTGATTACAAAGTCTTTTCATAGTATATTCATTTTCTAAAGTTTTCCATAACTACATAAGCACAGCAAAGTAAAAGAAACAAAATGAGCAAACAGTAAATTTCACGAGAACTAAAATCTAGCATTATGATAAAATCAATTCTTTTAACTCAATATCCTTTTTCTTAACATTGGTGCCATAAAGCCTTGCAGTCACAGAAAAACTAGACAGGATGTCTCTATTTAAGTTTGACTAAGTTAATAGATCAGAAGTTACTTCCTACTACCTGTTATTCTATTAATTTACTATTATGAATATTTGCTCTTTCTACAGAAATCTAATTCCTTGGTCCCTTGTTTAAATTCTTTCTTTTATAGCTAGCGTAAGACCACCATTCTTTCCCTCGACTTCTGAAATGCCGTGTTCTGCTCTTCATTCTTTCTACAGAGAAGTCCTGACCTGACAAGTCTGCTCAGGAAGCCAGGCAGTTCACCGAGCCAAGATGTTTCTCTCTGTGTCTCTGTCATAAACTCTTGTTTCAATATGGTCTCTATCTTTATTATAATCCTACAGAGAGTAAAAGAACATCAAGATTCCTAAAACTGCTTAATTTGCCTTCAGGAGGTACCAAGGCTTGTTGTTCATTTTATAATCAAAAATCTTTTCCTTGTCCATACTAGTTCTGTGTTTCTAAGGCAATCCATAAAAACCTAGTGATTAAGTTATAGTTTGTCAGCTTCTAGAATTTCCCAAAGTTTTTCTTCTTAAATGATTTGTTCCAGACTCTATGTCTCATGCTTATTAATACCACTTAAGTAATAAGTTCTATAGAAGACTCGATTTCTTGCCTAGCTAATTCTCCCAGGGAATCACCATAAGTTTTATTCTTAACATCAGCTTCCATAAAAATGGCTATGTTACCCCAGTTCTAGCCTTCAATGAGGGGTCCTTAACAATAAGAAATTCAAACATTAAACATGTCAAAGACATAGCTTAAGAGTTATACAGCAAATTCCGCGAAGGACAGTGAAGGGTCAGTCCAAGTCATTTGAGCACTGTGATTTTTGTCAAGCAGCGCCTTCAAGATGCTTGGCATCGCCAGCGCCCTACACCTCACCTGGGCAAAACAGCAGAGTTGGCTGGCCCTGGTGGTCACCTTGTGGTGCATGTGAGCTAGACCCAAGAGTGGGAGAGCAGAACTGCCCTAGCTCCTTGATGTCCACTACACTGGTATGAGCCAGCCAGGGCAGTGCTGGAGAGCTCGCCTGAATGGCAACAATGAGGGAAAGCTGGCCAGCTGACCAACCCAGCTGCCACCCAGGCCAGAACCAGAACTATAATCTGTCCCATCCCAACACCCACGTCATCTATGAACTATTGGAGCATGTGAAGAAGCCAGACCTGCAGATCCAAAGCTACAGGATCTCCATGACACGGGGCAACAACAGGATATCTGAGAGGAGTCCCAATGGGAGCCCAGTATTGACAGTGTGGCAGAAGCCAGAGGCCTCGAACCAGACCAATGACGCATTGCAGCGAGCGTTTGCAGGTAAAGATGTATGGACCAAAGGGTCTACTGTGTGACTCACTGGGCCCACTGCAGCTTCCATGCTGAAATTTTTTTGTTTTTTTGTTTGTTTATTTTGTGTATGTGTTTGGTTTTTTTATTTTTGAGGGGCTTTTTGGACTTTTTATATCTTGCTTTTGGAGGGAGGTTGCAAGGGCAGAAAGAGGAAACAAGGGGATGGGAGATGAGTGGAATCAGAATGCATGATGTATCGATAAAAAGTTTTTTTTAAAGATAGCTATCCAAGTACAAGACTGACTATAAACTCTAACTCTATGAAAAAAAAAAAAAACCCACATATGGGGATTAAACGGCCTAAAAGGACCTTTAAAAAGAATCTGTGTTGGATTACAGTTTCAAAGGTGACTTTGTTTGTTTGTTTGTTTGTTTGTTTGTTTGTTTGTTTTTTCTAGCTCTATAATCTATAGTTGTGCAATTAAGTGGTATGGTCTTTTTCATTTTGATTTAGATTGGTTTGATTTGGGCATAGTCTCACGACATAGCTCAGAATGGCCTCCAACTTATAATCCTCCTGCCTCAGCCTCTCTAGGACTGGGACTACAAGCATGCCCCACCACCCTTGGCTTACACAAAAGTCTCAAAGGGTGAAATACAAAGCAGAGACCGTGGTTGTGTGTTTTCCTAGGAGATGTGAGCACTCACTAACCTGCAGCTGAGGCCACACTGCCTCTTTACCCCCACAGTCTAAGAACAACATGTACTTGGGACAACTCTTCCTCCCCGGAGCTGGGCAACTGGATGTGGGAGAGAGTTGATTACCCCACCCTGCAACCTGGCCCACAGTAAAGTGGGGCAGATGGAAACTCCTGAGGGCTGTGCTGGGGCCTCATTCTGGAAGTTGAATTGCTTCCAGGAAGGTCACCACTACAGAACAAACCCCATGACATGGGCCCCTGGTGTCAAAGGAGCAGTTGGTGGCCCAGAAGCTCCAAAATCCAGAGCCTGGTTACCACCACAGCGGTTCATTCTTAGGGATGGTGGATAGGGTACAATAATGACCTGCCCGATGAACCCTGGGCAGGGCCTCATGAGGTCAGCAAGGGAAACATAGATTAGAAGGTTTTGCCTGTGGTGAGTACTGTAGCAGGGCTGAGCAATTCAACTTAATGAAGCCTCTCCATGCACCATTGGCAGCAGACACCCACGGAGGATGTCAAAGCAAGCTCAGCCAGCAGCAGCTGAAGGAAGCATCCAGAGGAGGCCAGCCGCTTCTCACCCAAGCCTTGCAAAAGCAGAAACAAAATGCAAGAGTCAGAAAAAAAGGCATATCTTCTGCCCAAAGAAATTGCAAGTGAGAAGGATTTACAGGTGACCAAAGGTTTGCCTTCAGAAAACAAAAAAAGCTTACACTGAGGAGAATCCAGTCTCTGGTGACATGGGACAAGAAGAAAGAAGCCGGGGTTGATTAATGTCCTCCAGCCAGTGTCACTACCTGCCCCCATCTGTTCTCGTACTATCCAAAGGAATACTTTATCAATTATTTTCTAAATGAAAAATTTTAGTAGCTCTGAAAACATTTTTTTAAGAAGGAAAGATGTTGCAGCATATTTGTTTATACTGTGAAGATGTGTCTTTGCCAAGGTGCCTTCTGATTTGGTTTAATAAAGAGCTGAATGGCCAATAGCTAGGCAGGAAGAGGTTAGGCAAAAGTTCTAGAAAGAAGAAAGGCAGAGTTGCCAGCCAGACAAGGAATGGAAAGAGTAGGTATAAGATGGAAGAGAGGTAATACCATGTGGCAGAACATACATTAATATAAATGGGTTAATTTAAGTTATAAGAGCTGGTGAGACAAGATTAAGGATGAGCTTTCATAATCAATAAGAAGTTTCTGTGTCATTATTTGGGAGCTGGCTGGAAGGACAGAGAAAGATTTGCTACAGAATATGACTTTGTCATTTTTAAGCATAAATAATTTGGGGGTTTTCTTCATTCTGTTTAGTTTTATACAAAATCTTGCTATTAAGCCGAGGCTAGCCAGGGACAAGTGCCATAATCTTGCCTCAGCCTTCCAAGTACTGAGGATTGCAGTGTCTACCACTATACCCAGCTTTTCATTTCATAATGCAGAGCTACTAAATGTTAGCTTGGAGTCACCTTTGTGCACTGAATAGATCTTGAACATCTTAATTATTTTTAGCATCACATTACAAAATTATCTCCTAAGAAACAAATCCTAAACTGGACATAGTAATTTAGGATTAAACACACATAACCCTGCACTTGAGGGGCAGAGGCAGGAGGATCAGGATTCAAGGCCATGGTCTCAGCTGTATACGGAGTTCAAGGCCACATAAAAGCCTGACTCAAAATGAAAAATGAGAGAGGAGAGAGGAGAGGGGAAGGAAGGAGGGAGGGACAAAAAGAGGAAGGAAGAGAGGAGAAAAGAAGGAAAGGAGGGAGGAAGGGAGGGAGGGAGGGAGGGAGGGAGGGAGGAAGGAAGGAAGGAAGGAAGGAAGGAAGGAAGGAAGGAAGGAAGGAAGGAAGGAAGGAAGGAAATTAACCACCCCTGGGTGGTGGCTGTCCCTGCCAGAGCATACACTCTACGACATATTCTATTATGATAGTCCAGTTTTCCCAATGGCTTTATAATGTTGTAGATGATGAAATTTTGAGTGTATATTATATACACTATTGTATCGTGAATTGATCAAACATCTTGAATGGTTTTCTGTGACTCATGTCTTTAACACTGGGTCCTCAGCTAGAGGCACCACCTTTGGAAGGTTGTAGAACCCTCAGAGGTACAGCCTTGAGGGAGGAAGTTGGTTGCCGTAGGCTGGTCTTTAAGTTTTGTATTGGAGTCCCACCTCCTGTCTGCTCTCTTTCTCCTGACTGCTGATGCAGTGGGTCTCACCCCTTCACAATGCTGCTGCCATGTCTTTCCATCACGGACAGCACCCTCAGACTGTAGCAACGAGAAGAGTACCTAACACGACTTCCTTGAGACAATGCAAATCACAGGTTTCATCAGTTACTGCCTGTCAGTGAAGACAAGATCTCCTAGAGACCCCCATTCCCTTCTAACTAATCACACTCCCAGTTTCATGATCTTCAAACCATAGCTAAACTATGAAGCACAGCAACATATAAAGCAGACAAGGGAGCCAAAAGAGAAAGCAGAATTCTGATAAACTATACTCACATCAGACAAAGGAAATGCAAGCAAATCATGGATCTATATTTATGAGGTTGATGCCCTGCTGAGGACTGAACTGTATCAATCTCTTCCCTCACCTCCAGCCAAGCAGATAAAACACAACTCAATGATGGTGGATCTGAGCTACGATGCTGGGAGGCGTCACCTAGTCCTAAGTGACCTACCCCAGGCTTCTGGGACTTGGTCTCACAGATACAGAGCCACCAGACAAGACTTCTCCAGCTCCAGATCTTCCTCTGTCCTGCTAATAAATGAAAACACAGGATTTACAGTTAAATTCCAACTTTAGATAGACAACAGTTTTCAGTAAAGGTTCCATTCAATATCTGGGGTGTTGTTTCTTGGGGTTTTGTTGTCATTGGTGTCCCCCTGAAACACACATTTAATGGGGCATTCTGGGCTTTATGTGACAACCCCAGAGGGTGAACAAAGCAATGCTAACCCTAAAAAGCCCAGATGCAGAAAGACTCTAGGGAAGTGTGTGTAAACGTCTTGTTCTTGAGAGGATCGGAGTGGGTGATAGGCTCAGAAAGTTCAGATGAGAGCACTAGCTGATGGAGACTAAGAAACAGGTCACTGTGCTCACAAGCCCAGGCACAAGGGCGTGTGGAACAGTGTGCGGAAGCATTGACCCTCTGCAGGCTCCCCGCTATGAACCCAATCTCTTTGTGGTCTCCAAAAGAAACTGCACTGCACTGTGTGACCTGCTCTTCCATGTCCAGGGGAGCATCACGCAGGTGCTGGATGTGTTTTTAATAGTTAGAGGTCCTGTGGTCTTCCTCCCAGTTTCAATTCTACCTCTATAAACAGTTTTTCCAAGGTAGTTACAAAAAGAAGTGTTAACTCTCAGACATTGGCATTGTACTCTTCAGTTTAGAACCCACCCCCACCCCAGCCCTCCAGAGAAGATGACTTACTTCATATCTCTGTCCCTTCCCTCACACTTAGCAAGACTCTTTCTCCTCCGTGGTTGAGCAGAAGGATCCTTAATTTGAAATCAGAAAGATCTAGCTCTACACCACAAACCCTAAAGGTCAGGTCAACAAAACTGAAATTTTCGTTGGGGTTGCTAGGGAAGTAACAAGGTATCTAATGGAATGGCAGACTGAGGAAAGGTCATCCCATCTCTTCACTCTCGGGTTGAAGTGTGTGGAGTAGCTTAGAGTCGACTTCCTCCTCTACTTGATCTCTCTTTTTCCCTCTGTCTCTTCCTCTGACAATAAACACTGGTTCAGAGGAAGAAAGGCAGGTTAATGTGTTTCAGATAATCATTATTTAAGAGGAATGCTGTTTAAGTTTTAATATATAATGTAATGAAATGGAATAGCATGAAAACTAACAGAATATTATATTTTTTATTTTTCTTTATTTTTGAAATTTTCTCCCAACTTTTTTTTTTTATAACCCAAGAAGTCCAGTTAGTGCTGCCATGTGTATGAGTCTAGAACCATCAGGGGCCACATCCTCTATGAAGAAGACGTCTGCCTCCCCAGCAAGTATTCACTGGCAGTCGCTCCTTGGTGTGGGGTCTGGAGATGATCTACCCCGCCTATGGCAGGAATTAGGCTGGCTTGATCTCCTGTAGGCTTGTACAGGAAACCACAGCTGCTTCAAGTCCATGAGTGTGACAGCCACCCCATGCCCAGAAAACAGCCTTTCACCGTGCTCCTCTCCATCTTCACACTCTTTCTGCCTCCTCTTCCACAATGATCCTTGACTGTTGCTTGGGGAGTGGAGAGGTGATATAGATGTCCATGTAGGGCTGAGCACTTAGTCCCTCATTCTCTTGACAAGTTACGCATCTCTACATTGACTGCTGCAAAGAGAAGCTTCTCTGACCAAGGATGACAGCAACTCAGGTCGATGATCATAAGCACAAATATTTAGAGGAAATTTTGACAACTTTACCATCAAACAAAATAACAATAGCAGGTTCTACCCTAAGACCTTCCATAGGCTTTTGACTTTGGGTCAAGGTTACAATAACAGGCATACTCCTCCTGTGGAGTATGCATCAAATCCAATCAGAAATCAGTTATTTACCCCAATAATAGTCATGCCACTATGGCACTAATAGACACATCTTGCCTGGCAGATCTGTATTGCAGTATACAAGGTCCAGAGCTGAATAAGTCTATTGATGTCTGCTCCCCCAGCAGCCTGTATCGTACCTTCCAGAACTAGGTAAGAAGTTTCCAGGTCAGTTTGAGACTGATTTTCTATTTCCTGCAGCCAATAGGTGTGGTATCTTCAGCAATAAGGCCTTACCGTGATGCTATGGTAAGCGACCAAGAGCAATGGCAGTAGTTTGTGTTGTTCTGGAGACCAGTAACTCATAGGGAGGTATCCTATGCCTAGTGTTATGATTTTTATTTAAAAGCCCATGTTTTCCAGTATTGACATTTGCCACACATGCATAGTAATTCTGTTCAAACTCTTTATTTAATTAGCTTACTAATTAGTGGATTTCCTTAAGTTTTTTTTTTTAAATAGTACTTTAGTGTGGATTAACCTACCCAGTATCCCTTTTCTCCCCCACCCCTGATTAATACTTTAACCCCCCTTACTCTGCAAAAATGGCATATTGTGTATGTTTGTTTGCTCATGTACATATCTATACATGTATATGTCCATTGAGGCTTTCTGAAAGACACATTTCCTACTGTGGGTTATAGTAATCGCAACCTGTGTGCTCCTGGATGCTCAGTGCAAAGATTACCCTCAACCCAAGTTTCTAGGGACTTTTAACAAGTTGGCCTAACTAGAAAAGGTAGGATTCCTCCATAGTCTGCCCCCACACTCCTAACCCACACAGAGGCACAGTTGAGAACCCACCTGAGTACCTAGGCTTCAGTTCCACCTCTAGTAAAACAGTGTCATTCTGGAGGACCATCCAGTCATGAAGAGAGCAACTCTAAAAAAAAAACACGACCACACAGTTCCTGTGATAACAGCTCTGCCACTCCCCTGCCCCCTGGGAGTAATAAGTCCTAAGACCCAAAGATAAAGCTTGCAGCAGCTGTGGGCAGCCCCTCTGAGAGGATGCGTCTTCTCGTTCTCCATCTGCTGCTCTTCCTCCTGGGCTCCACCGCCAAAGCTGGTGAGTGTCGGGGTCCTTCCCTCGCAAGTCTTCAGGGTCAGCTCCTAAGACAACGAGGTTTAGTCTGACTTTTGGGACTCTGAAAAGGGTCTCATAGCTCTTCTCAAGAGCCTCAGACTGAAATCTCCTTTTGGAACACACCCACCCATTCTTTAAAGCCATGGTGGTCTCCAGGAACACAGAAGCTTGTGTTGACCCTGCGGGGGAGGGTAATCCTAAAGCAAGTGGGAGACAGAGGGAGACTCCACAAGTAAAGGATTGCTTTGTGATTTTGCAGTTCTATGCCTATAAGGGGGCAGGACAGGAGGAACCTGGACAACATGGGCTGCAGGAAGGCAGCTGGGCCAGGGATAGGGCAGAATGTGGGAAGTCAGAAGCGGGAACCGCCTAAATCTAAGGCAGGATTGGCTGCTGTTCCTTGAGAAAGAAATGACTATTTGGAGGAGGATGAGTTGTGGGTGAGAAAATCTGATCAAGATGTCTGAGAGGATGACCGGCAGGATCTAGGGCAAGGAAATCAAGGGAACCCTCTCCCAACCTTAACCCAGCTGTGCATGCATCTGGAGAGGGCATCCACACCTATGTCAGGCCCTGGGGTTCTCTGTTCTAGGGGAGATCATCGGGGGCACGGAGTGCAAACCACACGCCCGCCCCTACATGGCCTATCTGGAAATTGTCACTCCTGACCATCACCTGTCGGCTTGCAGCGGCTTCCTCATAAGACGAAATTTTGTGCTGACCGCTGCACACTGTGCCGGAAGGTGAGACAAGGGGTTGTTTATCACTAACTACAAGGTAAACCATCAGGGCAGCATCCTGGGACAAGCCCAGGTGGGACCTGAAGAGGGATCCTGAGCCTAGGTCAACTGACGGAGAGAGAGATTGTTAAACAGATGCCCTGACCTTCGATCAGTGTAAATGCAGCTCCCCTCAGAGGCAAGGGAGGTTTCTCCAAAAGTCTCCTCTCCAATACCCCCTTCAACAGAGAAGACACTCATGCTCACTTGTCAGTGTCTACTCGGTAGTTTTCTGGGTCATCTCTCCTTGACATTTTCAAGAACGCCATCAGTTTCCAGGGTCCAGAGCCCATCATTTCTTTTTTTTTTTTTTTTTTTTTTTTTTTTTTTTTTTTTTTTTTTTGGTTTTTCGAGACAGGGTTTCTCTGTGTAGCTTTGCGCCTTTTCCTGGAGCTCACTTGGTAGCCCAGGCTGGCCTCGAACTCACAGAGATCCGCCTGGCTCTGCCTCCCGAGTGCTGGGATTAAAGGCGTGCGCCACCACCGCCCGGCTAGAGCCCATCATTTCTAAGGAAGACAGAACAACATCCATAGGACACTACTACTTCCTACTTCCTACTTGACTCATAACTCTTTCTGCAGAAGACTGGCTCCATATAAAGCTCCCCAAACTGGGGAGTGCTAACCCTATCCCCTAGGTCCTTCATTTTTTGCTCATTCCCCAGCAATTCCAAGGGACCCAGACCTAGAAAGTATGTCTGCTGCAGGGAACACTCTTTCTCGAAGCCTTTTCTCTCCTGAAAGTTGGCCCAAGCTCAAGATCCACCTTCAGGCCCAAGTGCAGACATCTCCACATTGCTTGCCTGCTTAAAAACTGAGCCATCCAAAACCATGAGTAGCCCAGAAAGGGGGTATGGGAAGAGTCCCCAGTCTCAGTGAGGAATTCCAGCCTTTTCTCAAAATGTGTTCATCTCTGAAGCCGCCTCTGCCTTATCCTTGTCCTTTCTTTTTGTCGTTGCTGTTGTTGGTTTTATTTGTGTTTGTTTTTGAGGCACAGTCTCATGTAGCTCAGGCTGGCCTCAAACTCACTATGTAGCTAAGAATGACCTCGAACTTCTAATCCTCCTGCCTCTACTGCCCAAGTGCAGAGATTATAGGCATGCACCACCTTGCCAGTCTATACAGCGCTGTGGGTCAAACCCAGAGCTTCATGTAAGCTAGGCAAGCACTCTCCATCCTCAGCCCCCCTCCGTCTTCACAATAGGTCTATCACAGTCCTCCTCGGAGCCCACAACAGAAAAGTCAAAGAAGACACATGGCAGAAACTTGAGGTTGAAAAGCAATTCCCTCATCCAAAATACGATGGCCATTTGGTTCTCAACGACATCATGTTACTGAAGGTAACAAGCGTCTCCCTCCAGTCTACTCCCTTAGACTTTTCCTTCAGGTCCCCATTGCCCTGAGCTTCCCCTGCCCTGACTCAGGACACCACTCCCTTCTTATCCACTGGTTGGACTTGGTGTTTTGCCCTTTTCCTCTCCGACAGCCCATGGCCCTCACTAAAAGCCCCTCATTCCCTTCACAGCTGAAGGAGAAAGCCAACCTAACCCTAGGCGTGGGCACCCTCCCCTTCTCAGCCAAATCAAACTTCATCCCACCTGGGAGGGTGTGCCGGGCAGTCGGCTGGGGCCAAACAAACGTGAATGAACCAGCCTCCGACACACTGCAAGAGGTGAAAATGAGTGTCTTGGATCCCCAAGCCTGCCGTCACTTTGAGAGTTTTCACCACGAACCCCAGATGTGTATGGGCAATCCCAAGAAGATGCGAAATGTATACAAGGTGATCCTCTTACTAGTATTTTTTCAAAAACCACTGCTGGGGGCCCTGAGTGCTAGAAGGAAAGGAAGCAGGGCAGAAAATTGTCAGCTAATCACAGCGTTTAGGAACCACGGGAGTGAGGAGAGAAAGTTTACATCTTCCATCGCTGTGCAGAAAACATGGAGTGAAGGTGTGGTGGCTGCCCCAGGAAAGAAAGATGTGCAGGCTCCGGGACTGGCTAGCCCTCACTGCAACTCCAAGGTGAAATGGGTGGGTAGAGGTAGAGGCATTCTTCATGCGTTTCCTCTCTAACAGGGAGACTCTGGAGGGCCCCTCCTGTGTGCTGGGATAGCCCAAGGCATCGCGTCCTATGTACATCAGAATGCAAAGCCCCCGGCTGTCTTCACCAGAATCTCCCATTACAGACCCTGGATCAATAAGATCTTGAGAGAGAATTAACTGTGGAGCTTGGGCGAGCCTGTGAGGAAATCTGGAACTGGAACTGAGCAGGTTTTCTGTGCCATGTGCCCTGGCCTGTCTAGCTTCCTGCTGAAGCCCTGCCAGCTCCCTGGTATCCCTAAAGGTTCTTCCACGTCTCAGAAGGTTCCTAAAGAGCAATGAACCTCAATAAAGACCCAGATTCTAGACTGCAATGTGTCTCCTCTCTCAGCCACTCTCTTCTCCCTACACACAGCAACCTGATAACTTAAGATTTGGGAGGGGGTCTGTGGGGGTGCATGGGTATGAAGGAGCAGGCAAAGACAGACAAATACACAATGAAACAGGGGATGGGAATTAATAAAGAAAAAAATAAGAGTTTTCCTGGAAAGGCAAGGTCTATATTTCCATATTAAACAAAAAATTATGCCCATTCCTTATCCTTATCTTAACATCTATCTTTCTTTCTTTCTCTCCTCTCTTCTCTTCTTCTCTCTCTCTCTCTCTCTCTCTCTCTCTCTCTCTGTCATTGTGTATGATGGGGGGGGGGGTATATACACATGTGTATATACAGGTGTGCATGCCCATGCACACCAAAGCAGGCCTGAAGAGAACGCCCAGTTTTGTTCTATCACTCTCTGACAGAATCTTTTGAGACAGGGTCCTCAGTGATCCTGGAGTTACACTGGTGGCCAGCAAGCCCCAAAGATGCTCCTGTCTCATAGTGCTGGGGTTACAAGCACACTTGGCCACACCCTGTTTTTTATATGGATGCTGGGGATTCAAACTCAAGTCCTCGCTCTTTCCCAGCATGCTCTCTTAGCCACTGAGCCATCTCCCATTCCCTGACTTAACTACTAACCCTATACCAACTCTAGTTTATATTTAATAATTCAGAATCACTGAGAACATTTTGTATTACAAACAGGATATGGGATCTTTAACATATTTCTGGCCTCTCTCAAGTAGAGGCCAGTAGCAACACCCTCTACACACCCAATCAAAATGTCTCCAGATATTGATCCACTTCCTTGAGGGCGAAAGTGCAGAATCACCTTCAGTTGAGGATCACTGCTTTCTCCAGGAAGTATAGAAAGGGTAGCTAAGGGCAAACAATCTGGAAAAGAGATCTCCCACCTGTAAAGCTCTAACGGGGTGCAGAGGGGATTGCCTCTCACTTGTGACCACAGAGTAGATGCCAGAAGCAAACAAGAAGAAAAACTATCACAAAGTCAGCTTTTGCAACATCCATCCATCCACAAAGGGTTCTGTGAAGACTTCTAGGAAACCCAAGATCTACAAGTGCTCAGTACAAACATTCACCCACAAGAGCAATGGTTGAAGGCAAGCACATGGCAGGGTAGGGATGCCAACCAGAGCCTGAGGCTGGCAACACTCATGGCTTTTGTGGGCATGGTGAATCCCTTTGACCAAGCAAACTATTCCCAGGAACTCATTAAGAAGTAAAAGGGATGGGCTGCAGAGGTGGCTTAGCAGTTAAGAGCATTGGTTTATCTTCCAGAGGACCCAAGCTCAAATCCCAGCACCCACATGGTAGCTCACACCTATTTGTAACTCCAGTTTCAGGGTTTCTATGACAACTTCACACAGACATACATTAAGGCAAAACACCAATGCACATAAATAATTTTTAAAGGAACATGCATGAAGATTGGTGTGTAAATATCTACATCTCAACCTTCTTAATTTTAAAACAAATTAGAATCCCATCCATGGAACAGAACTTAAGTGGTAAATTTCTACAGCTGAATATTTTGATCATTAACCATTTGTTTTCAAATGCATTTAATAATGCAGGAAAATTCAATACAATCCTTTTTAAAAAGCAATATGAAAATCTCTCCATAGTAGAATCTCAATATTAATTATATATGGTTTGTTGTCACACAAAAAAAAATATGGAAGTGGTTATATCAAAATTATTTTGGGAATTGTCTCCAGAGGACAGGACTAACGGCTATTTCTGCTTTGTTTATACACCCTGTGTGTTCTGACCATAGAGACTCAGCACTGGGTAAGTGCATATACCCATCTTCAGTCCCCCACCAGTCAAGTATTGGTCCACAGCAGTAACATCCTGTGCTTACGGGCTCACATAGCTGAGCCATCCGGAAAGCCAGAGAGGCTGAACCTCCACCAGCTCCCCTGTAACGGAAACAGAAGAGATAGTCTTTTCTTTTTTTTTTTTTTTTTTTGGTTTTTCGAGACAGGGTTTCTCTGTGTAGCTTTGCGCCTTTCCTGGAACTCGCTTTGGAGACCAGGCTGGCCTCGAACTCACAGAGATCCGCCTGGCTCTGCCTCCCGAGTGCTGGGATTAAAGGCATGCGCCACCACCGCCCGACAAGATAGTCTTTTCTTATCAAATGCGGCTGTGAATGGGAGTCTTTTGGTCCTTAGCAAGGACAGTGGTGGCATGTTTGTGAACATGGAAACTGAACTGGAAAAGCTGAGCTGATCAAGATAATGAACACAGCGGTCCTGATTCAGCCCATGCCATGACACCCAAATCTATTTGCATATCCTTGGCTGGGAATAAGATGCCATCTCTTCTTTCCTAAGGGGGAAGGTGCAGTCCAAATCCTCAAAAGTACAGCATGAAAAAGATTTAAAGGGTTAGGGTCAGAGACACAGTGGTCAGCAGCTAGCTGGCCGGTGCTCACGGGCCATGTTCTATCCAGGCCTCATCTCTGCCTGGAGAGGTGGGAAGATTCCAGGCCGCAGTCCCTGTTCAGTAGCTGAGATGTCTCTCAATCTTGTGTGCTGAGGAAACTCGGTCAGCTTCTAAGATGAACTCGGCTGATGGCTCACGGCAGTTTCTGTATTGGAAAGGGTTTGACAGAAAGTGGTGCTTATCAGCCGGGCAGTGGTGGCGGCGCACGCCTTTAATCCCAGCACTCGGGAGGCAGAGGCAGGTGGATCTCTGTGAGTTCGAGGCCAGACTGGTCTCCAAAGCGAGTTCCAGGAAAGGCGCAAAGCTAAACAGCATATCAAATTGAGGCAGGAGTAAGCCCCCCACTCCCGCTTCAAGGCTGAACAAGGGACCTCATCATGGGGAATAGGTTTCCAAAAGCCAGCTCATATACCAGGGACAGGTTCTGATCTCACTGCCAGGGGCCCCACAAACAGTCCAAGCTACACAGCTGTCATCCACATGCAGGCTCCCTAGCTGTTGGTCAAGAGTTCGTGACTGTCTCTATGGGTTTCCCTGTCATGATCCTGACCCTCCCTTGGTCTTACAATCCCTCCTCCCTCTCTTCAACTGGACTCCCGGAGCTCAGCCCAATGCTTGGTTGTGGATCTCTGCATCTGCTTCCATCAGTTATGGGATGAAGGCTCTCTGCTGACAATTAGAGTAGTCACCAATCTGATCACAGGGGAAGGCCAGTTCAGGCACCCTCTCCACTATTGCTAGGAGTCTTAGCTGGGGTCATCCTTATGGATTCCTGGGAGTTTTCCTGGAACCAGTTTTCTCCCTAATCCCAAAATTCACCCTCTCATCAAGATACCTTTTATTACTCTCCCCCTCCATCCTGCCTCTAACCTGATCAACCCGATCCCTCATGTTTGCATCCCCCCCCCCAGTTTTACCCAGGAGATCTCATCTATTTCCCCTTCCCTGGGAAATCCATGCATCCCTCTTTGGCTCCTCCTTGTTACCTAGCTTCTCTGGGGTTGTAGCCTGCTTATCCTTTACTTTACAGCTAATATCCACTTATGAGTGAATCCATAAGAATGACCCCAGCTAAGACTCCTAGCAATAGTGGAGAGGGTGCCTGAACTGGCCTTCCCCTGTAATCAGATTGGAGACTACCCTAATTGTCAACAGAGAGCCTTCATCCCGTAACTGATGGAAGCAGATGCAGAGATCCACAACCAAGCATTGGGCTGAGCTCCAGGAATCCAGTTGAAGAGAGGGAGGAGGATTGTAAGAGCCAGGGAGGGTTAGGATCATGACAGGGAAACCCATAGAGACAGTCACGAACTCTTGACCAACAGCTAGGGAGCCTGCATGTGGATGACAGCTGTGTACTATGTTGTCTTTCTGGGTCTGGTTTACCTCACTCAGAATGGTATTTTCTAGTTCCATCCATTTGCCTATAAATTTCATGATGTCATTGATTTTTACCACTTAGTAAAACTCCATTATGTAAATGTACCATATTTTCTTTATCTGTTCTTCAGTTGAGAGGCTTCTAGGTTGTTTCCAGGCTCTGGTTATTACAAATAACACTTTCATGAACATATTTGAGCATGTGTCCTTGTGTTATGATTGAACATCCTTTGGGTATATGCCCAAGATTCTTTTAGCTGGGTCTTGAGGTAGATTGATTCCCAATTTTCTGAGAAACTATCATACTGATTTCCAAAGTGGCTGTACAAGTGTACACTCCCACCAGCAGTGGAGGAGTGTTCCCCTTACTCCACATCCTTTCCAACATAGGCTGTCATCAGTGTTTTTGATCTTAGCCATTCTGACAGGTGTAAGATAGTATGTCAGAGTCTTTTTGATTGCATTTCCCTGATAGCTAAGGATGTTGAACAATTAATTAATTGTATTTTGGCCATTTGAGATTCTCCTGTTGAGAATTCTCTGTTTAAATCTGTTTATTGTTTTTCCATATGAAATTGAGTATTGTTCTTTCAAGATCTGTGAAGAATTGTGTTGGGATTTTGATGGGGATTGCACTGAATCTGTAGGTTGCTTTTGGTAGGATTGCCATTTTTCCTATGTTGATCCTACCTATCTAAGAGCATGGGAGAGCTTTCCATTTTCTGATATCTTCTTCAATTTCTTTCTTCAAAGACAAAGTTCTTGTCATACAAGTCTTTCACTTGTTTGATTAGAGTTATCCCAAGATTTTTTATGTTATTTGTGGTTATTGTAAAGGGTGATGTTTCTCTGATTTCTTTCTCAGCCTGTTTATTGTTTGTGTATAGGAGGGCTACTGATTTTTTTTTTAGTTAATCTTGTATCCTGCCATATTATTGAAGGTATTTATCAGCTGTAGGAGTTCCCTGGTACAATTTTTGGAGTTACTTATGTATACTATCATATCATCTGTAAATAATGAAAGCTTGACTTCTTCCTTTCCAGTTTGTATCTCCCTTAATCTCCTTTTGTTGTCTTATTGCTCTAAACTTCAAGTACTGTATTGAACAAATATGGGGAGAGTGGACAGCTTTGTCTTGTTCCTGATTTTAGTGGAATAGCTTTGAGTTTCTCTCCATTTGATTTGATGTTGACTGTTGGCTTGCTGTATATTGCTTTTACTATGTTTAGGTATGTTCCTTGTATCCCTGATGTCTCCAGAACCTTAATCATGAAGGGGTGTTGAAAAATCTGAATATTCTTAATGAATTTTACAAATTTTACTAACCTGTAAAGTTGTAAGTGTGTAAAAGTCACTTGGAACTTTTGGAAAGAGGTACAATGTGTGCTCTGCTGGCTTCTTCAATGCAGTAGATTAACGTCTGCCAACAGATGTTAATATATTGCACCCTGACCACAGTTGCCCCTCCCTCCTCTCCCCCCAGTCTCTCCCTTCCACCTCCCCTCTCCCCCAGATCTACTCCCCCACTCTGTCTCCCCTTAGAAAAGAGCAGGCCTCCCAAGGACATCAACCAAAATAGCATAAAAAGCTACAATAAGACCAGGTACTTACCATCACATCAAGGCTGGACGAGCCAACCCAGCAAGAAGGAAAGGATCCCAGAAGCAAATAAAAAAAAAAAAGTCTAGACTGCCCCCACCCCCACTGTTAGGAATCCTGCAAGAACATCCAACTGCTCAGCTGTAACATATATGCAGAGGACATAGGTCAGACCTCTACAGGCTCCCTGATCTCTGTGAGCCCCCATGAGTTCCTTGTTAGTTGATTCTGTGGGCAGTGTTCTTGTAGTGTCCCTGTCCCCTCTGGTTCACCCAATCCTTCCTCCCCTCCTCTGCACGACTCTCTTTTCTCCGCCTAGTATTTGGCTGTGGGACTCTGCATTTGCTCCCAGCAGTTGCTGGATGAAGTCTCTCTGGTCTCTTTGATGAGGATTCTGCTAGGCTCTGGACCCAGAACACTCTGCAGGCAGAGTTTTGATAGTTTTGTGGCTGGGTTGGTGTCCAGTCCAATTGAGGCCATGCCTGGTTACAAAAGATGGCCAGTGCAGGCTCCATGTCCCCCATTACTAGGAGTCTTTGCTAGGGTTACTCTCATAGATTTCATGGAGTTTCCATTGCACTAGGATGACACTATGTTTAATTTTTTTATACTAATTTTTGAAAACTTAGTACATGTTTTGATCAGATCTGTGGCACTGTGTTATGATTTTTTTTAAAAAAAAAAAGATCTGTTATATTCTAAGAGACTGGGAATTAAGTCCTATTTGCTTCTTTAAAGGGCTCCATTTATTTGTACACGAGTGGATGCATGTGTGGGGATGGAATTGGGGGAAGGAATCTGTGTGATTGTGGGCACGCAGGAGCCAGAAAGGGCATTGAGTGTCCTCTTCTGTCAGTCTCCACCTATTCCTTTGCAGCAGGGTCTCTCCCTGAACCTCAAGCTGCAATCTTTTCTATTAGGCTGAAAGCTATCAAACCCTCTCACTCACACTCAGGGAGCTGGGGTTACAGGCCACAGAGGAGTGTCCAGCTTTTTACACAGCATGTGCTGGGATTGAGTTCCAGCCACCATGATTTTATAGTAAGCACCCTTTACCAAACTTAACCATCTCCCCAGCCAGTATCTACTTATTCTATAAATAGCAATTTTATCGTGAAAACACAAGGATATAACTAACACATTGTATTAGTTACATTTCACCTCGCTGTGACCAAATTCTTTTTTTTTAATTTAATTTAATTTTATTTTACAATACCATTCAGTTCTACATAACAGCCACAGATTCCCTTGTTCTCCCCCTTCCTGCCCCCCCTCCCCTTCCCCCCAGCCCACCCCCCATTCCCACCTCCTCCAGGGCAAAGCCTCCCCTGAGGACTGAGATCAACCTGGTAGACTCAGTCCAGGCAGGTCCAGTCCCCTCCTCCCAGATTGAGCCAAGCATCCCTGCATAAGCTCCAGATTTCAAACAGCTAACTCATGCAATGAGCCCAGGTGCCTAGATGCCTCCCAAACATATCAAGCCAATCAACTGTCTCACCTATTCAGAGGGCCTGATCCAGTTGGGGGCCCCTCAGCCTTTGGTTCATAGTTCATGTGTTTCCATTCATTTGGCTATTTGTCCCTGTGCTTTATCCAACCTTGGTTTCAACAATTCTCGCTCATATAAACCCTCCTCTTTCTCGCTAATTAGACTCCCGGCGCTACACTCGGGGCCTAGCTGTGGATGTCTGCATCCAGATTCCTCAGTCCTTGGATGGGGTTTCTGGCACAACTATTAGGGCGATTGGCTATCCCATCACCAGAGTAGGTCAGTCCCGGCTGTCTCTCGACCATTGCCAGCAGTCTTTTGTGGGGGTATCTTTGTGGATTTCTTGGGCCTCTTTAGCACTTTGTTTCTTCCTTTTCTCATGTGGTCTTCATTTACCATGGTCTCCTATTCCTTGTTCTCCAAGCTTAAGTGACCAAATTCTTAATGAAAAGCAGTTTCAGGAAGGAAGAGTCTCCAGTATCAGATGGTTTGACAGGCGCAGAAGTGATTCTCGGCAATTTTCATTATTTTCCGTTCCTAGAGATCTTCGTCTGCTACACAACCTCCGCCTTCCTGTCTGATCTGGCAGGCTGTTCTCACGACCTCATGCTCAGCTCTGGTCCTGGAGTTTGTCTTTTCCAGTCTCCCATGCTCATGAATCTTAGCAGGAAGTACTTCAATGATGCAGCATAAATCACCCCGAATTATACTTGCGATCCCTGCCCCTGGGTCCCAGGCCTTGTGGAGTGACTTGCTGCCAAAGCTGTACTCAGTTACAAGGTGAAGTTCTTCGGTCCCTTGGCACAGCCCCAAGTTCCATGCATTTTTTTTTTTTTTTTTTACAGAGGACATAAATTCACTATTCTTAGTAGCTGAGTAATATCTCATGGGCCCGCTTCTTATCCTTTTGTTGACTGATAGGCACTAGGTTACTTCTACAACTCAGCTACTGTGGGCAGTGCCACAGTCAACATGGTGTTCAAGTATTTCTCTACTACATGACACCTCTGCATCCTCCGGGCATTTTCCTGGGGAGTACACCTGAATCATACGCTAGTTCATTTTTCAGTTAGGAACACCCAGGCTGTTTCCACGGTGGCTGGGCTAATTTACATTCCCACCAACAGTGCATAGATGTTCCTTTTCCCACCGCATGTTGCCAGTATTTGCTGCTTCTTTTTTTCCTTGATAATAGACGTTCGATGGCAAGAGAAACTGAGGGAAATAAACAGATCAGAGAGCAACTTTTGCATTATCAGTGCGTCATCAAAGAAATCAGGGGAAATTTTATAATTCACAGAATCAAATGTAAACACAATATAGAAGACCCTTTGGGGGTTAGGGAAATTACTCCATGGGGAAAGGCCTGCCCCTCTCTCCCCATCCCCTCTCTCCCCATCCCCTCTCTCTCCCTCCCCCTCCCTATTCCCCTCTTTCCTTGCCCCACTCTTGGCCCCTCAGGATCTATTTGTTCCTTCCACAAGCAAGTCCCTTGCTGAGGCCTTGTCTGTGTCTCCTGGGCTGAGAGCAGAGGCTGCTCCCTTGTGTCCACACCTCCGGCTCTGGCTCTCAGGGCTGCAGTGTGGATGGTCCCGTCAGAGTTCTGCTCATTCCCAACCACAGACCTGTGCCCCACCCCACCAAAAAAAAAATCCACTCCAAGTGGATCAAAGATCTCAGTGTGTAACCTGAAGTGCTGAAATGCCAGAAGAAAACACAGGCAGTGTCCCACAAGGAACAGGTGTAGGAGCAGACTTTCTGTGTAGGGCTGCTTTCACTCAGGAGTTAAGGCGAACATTGGCAAATGGAACCTCATGAAATGAAAAGGCTTATGTAAGGCAAAGGAAAGAATCAACTGAGTGAAGGGAAACCCCACAGAGTGAGAGAGAATTTTTGCCAGAAACACATCTGATAGAAGATTAATATCCAGAATAAACAAAGAATTCAAACTGTGAAGAATCAAGAAAACAAATGAACCAATTAAAAATTGGCTAAAGATTGGAACAAAGAAGAAATACAAACTTCTAAACAATACCTTTTAAAGTATTCAACATCCTCAGCCATCAGAGAAATTTTAGTAAATTAAAACTACTTTGAGACTTCATTTTACCCGAGCCAGATTGGGAAAGATCGAGAAAGCAACTGACGGCTAATGCCAGGAAGGACGCAGGAAAAGAGGGACCCTGTTTTCTGTCTGTGGGGCTGCAAACTGGTGCAGCCACTGTGGGAATCCATGCAGAAAACTCTCAAAAGCTAAAAATAAACCTACTACACGACCCAGCTATCCCCCTCCTTGGTATCTGCCCAAAGGACTCAATACACCTACTCCACAGATACTTGCTCAGCCACGTCATCCATTGCTGCACAATAGCTAAAAGATAAAAACAACCTAAATGTCCTTTGACGAATGGATGGATAATGGCAATGTCATTAAGATTGTTAATTTTAGCCGGGCGGTGGTGGCGCACGCCTTTAATCCCAGCACTCAGGAGGCAGAGGCAGGTGGATCTCTGTGGGTTCGAGGCTAGCCTGGTCTACAAAGCAAGTTCCAGGAAAGGTGCAAAGCTACACAGAGAAACCCTGTCTCAAAAAAGTTAAAAAAAAATAAAAATAAAAAATAAAAAAATTGTTAATTTTAATTTGTTAACTAAATTTGCTAAATAATATTAATTTGTTTAAAATGTTATTAAAATAAAAAAATGTGGTACTTATATGCTATGGGATTCTATTTATCTGTAAGGAAAAATGAAATCATGAGCTTTGCAGGTAAATTTACAGAACTGGAAACTATCATACTGAATGACTTCATTGAGGCCCAGAAAGACAACTGCATATTCTCTGTTATCTGTGGCTCCTCTCTCTGGATCAATAAGATCTGAATATATAATCCAAACAGCAGAAACCAAGAAAGCAGAAGGGCTCGTGGGGCAGGGGAAGGAGCCCTAGGGAAGCGG
The DNA here is from genome assembly GCF_004664715.2 of Peromyscus leucopus. Taxonomy (NCBI): domain Eukaryota; kingdom Metazoa; phylum Chordata; class Mammalia; order Rodentia; family Cricetidae; genus Peromyscus; species Peromyscus leucopus. The sequence goes on from NC_051070.1 coordinate 67,874,560, forward strand.
ATAGTAGAAACAGCAGCTTTGGGGGGCGGGGAGTACAGGAAGGGCTGTGACTTGGGAGAGGGGAAAGGAGAGGGAGAAAGAAGGAGGAAAGAGAAATAAATAACACTAATCATGTTTGAAAAGTCCATAGAGAAATGTATTATTTCATAAGCTTGCCTACACTTAAGACTCAGGAAACATTATGGAAAGACTGTAAGAGCCAGAGGACCTGGACACCTGCTGCAAGATAACGTCTTCTAGACATGACAGGGAAGCTGTACCCGAACTCTCAACAGAATGGTCTTCCCAACAAGACCAGTCAACACGTCAACAGGAGAAATTTCACAAAGCCCCACCCTTAATTAAAGAGTTACAGGGGATCGATGACTACTGAACCCTTAAACAAAGAGCCTCAGGGAATCAATGACTACTGAACCCTTAAACAAAGAGCCTCAGGGAATCAATGACTACTGAACCCTTAAACAAAGAGCCTCAGGGAATCAATGACTACTGAACCCTTAAATAGAGAGCCTCAGGGAATCAATGACTACTGAACCCTTAATTAAAGAGCTACAGGGGATCGATGACTACTGAACCCTTAAATAAAGAGCTACAGGGAATCAATGACTACTGAACCCTTAAACAAAGAGCTACAGGGAATCAATGACTACTGAACCCTTAAATAAAGAGCCTCAGGGAATCAATGACTACTGAGAGGGAGAACTAGTCTTCTACAGGGACAAGTCCTCTGATAGGCTATCCAATCCCACAGTGGTCATATTTAGCACATATACATAAGAGCAACACTAAATAGGCTCAGTAGGTTATATATGTGAAGGTTTTGTGTGTGTGTGTGTGTGTGTGTGTGTGTGTGTGTGTGTGTGTGTAACAATAACTATAGAAGAGGTTGTGAACTTGAGATGGAGTTGGGGGTCTCCTGGAGGAGCTGGAGAGAAAGAAGGGTGGAAACACTGTAAATACAGGATTCATATATAAGTTCTCAAAATGGCGACATATTAATTATAGTGGATGGTTGTGTCAGTCCAACTAAGCTGTGGTGTTAGTTTGTTTAGTCAAATACAGTCTAGACATTTCTATGCAAGCACGTTGTGAAGCAATTAACTTTTAAAATCAGTTGTTCAAGTAAAATGAGACATTTTGGATTCATCAACAAATTTGTTTAAATCTCCATTTAGTGTGTGTCCGTTTAGTGTGTCCATTTAGTGTGTGTCCATTTAGTGTATGTCCGTTTAGTGTGTGTCCGTTTAGTGTGTGTCCCTTTAGTGTGTCCATTTAGTGTGTGTCCATTTAGTGTGTGTCCCTTTAGTGTGTGTCCCTTTAGTGTGTGTCCCTTTAGTGTGTGTCCGTTTAGTGTGTCCATTTAGTGTGTCCCTTTAGTGTGTCCCTTTAGTGTGTGTCCCTTTAGTGTGTGTCCCTTTAGTGTGTGTCCGTTTAGTGTGTGTTCATTTAGTGTGTGTCCCTTTAGTAGTTGTCTAGAGCTAGCGATGGGATTCAGGCCTGTAATCCTAGCACCTGGAAGACAAAAACAAGCTGATCTCTGTGAGTTCCAGGCCAGCCTGGGTTACATAGTGAAACCCTGTCTAGAAAAATAAACAAAAAACAGAACATAAATAATCGACATATGCTCTTGCCCACAATCATGCATTTAAAATTCAAAGGAAAATGTTTTTTTTTTAACTTTAAAAACCAAGGATAAAAATTTATGGAGAATATTAATCACTTTACACAATTAAAGAATTGCTACATAACAAACCTTCTGCAGTGAAACAAAACAAGTCTTAACAGTACCGTGATAGCCTGAGAACAGACCCTTGAGTATAACAAAGTCAAAATTTTAATAAACAACAGGCTAAAGTTAGTCAAAGAAAATTTTTTTTAAAAAAAGATAATATCAAAGAGTGATTGGATAGAGTGAAAGAAATGAAGAGGTTTCTGGATAAGAAAAAAAAAATATTAATGATACACCAAGATGAAATCTTTCCATTTGATTTAAATTTTACCCCTTAGAATGAATAAGGATAGCACATTAAAAGACATAAATTCTTTCTTCTTCCCAAAACCACTCTTCAGCGGCAGCAGCAGAGTGTGTGAATTTCTTTCTCACATGTAGAGAGGAAAGAGAGGCGACAGTGAGAATGTGGAGAATCAGATGGACTGAGAGCCCTGTGGCACTGAATAGCCACCACACCCCCACGGAGGCGGAAGCTGTAGCAGCTGGAAGGTTACCAGATCCGCCCCCAATCTCCAGCCAGCCTCCCTCTCTATTACTCCCACAAAAGGGTGCAGATTTATTCACAGGATAACACAAAATGAAAAGCGTCTGACTTGGGCTTCCAAAAGTAAGGTTGAAGCCGGTGTCAATACTGACGACAGGAGCGGGAAGTCAGCTCTGAGCACTGAATTCTGAGACGCCATTTGTCTTCCTCCCTGCGTGTGCTCCTGACAGCATGTGTCCTTACCTCTCAGGAAAGATGTAAACATGTCGCTTTTGGAGACTCCCACTAACCAACCCCCCTGAGGGAAGAAAGTTAACGCACCCCGGGCTACCTACCAACCGAACACCTTCCACGGAAATTCATGCTTGGTGAGCTTTATTTAACATTTTACTCCCCAGTTCTTACCAGGCCACCAAGGGTTCCATCTGAGTTGACACTCCAAACCAATAGGAAAAAGTCAGTGAATGGAGAAAACTATATCCTCAGAGAGTGAAAGACAATAGTACACTCTTGAAAACGGAACAGAAGGGCTGTGGGGGGGAGGGGAGTCTCAGTGGTGAAAGTCCTTGCAGAGCAAGTCTGATACCTGAGCTTGATCCCAGAACTCACATAAAGGTTCTTCTCTGGCCCCCACATGCACCACAATAACAACAAATAGAATGCAGATCCAAAACCACCCCTTTCCTACCAATCCAATTTTGTGTCCTTTTTTTTTTTTTTAACCTAGCAAGACCCATTTGTGCTGCCAGTATTCTGGGAGTGGCCTTCCAGGGAACTTACCAGGGGCTACACTCTTACAGAAAACAGATTCTCCCTCTCCCAATGGCTAACAATTGCTGGAAGCTATCTGGTGGTGCATGTCTGAAACCCAAGCTTTCAGAACGCTGAGACAGGAAGATTGCCATGAGTTGGAGAGCAGCCTGGGATATGTAACAAGGCCCTGATTTGTGTGTGGGGGGGGGGGAATCTATTACAATATCCCTCCCCTTTCTTACTGGAATCAAAAAGCATCCCTTTACATAAGGCTCATTGAAGGCCAGTCTAAAATCCACCTTTTTTCCCACATGGATCCATTGTCCTGGCTTTGGTTTTCAAATAACAAAACATTGAAGCAAATGGGAAAAAAAAAATAACCAATGTGAAATGGGGGTGTTTGGTTGTGAGATTATAATTGACTAGATATATTTTGACATTCTCCAAGTTGCCACATTGATTTTTACGACCAACAACTTTTAGCACACAATACAAAAGAACAAGAAGTTTTGTCTGAAACATGTCCCTAGAGGTCCAGACTACACACCAGAACAGAGCATAAACCAGGAAGATCCTTCCAAAAGACTGCATGCACAGTCAGTTCCCCAGAGCAAAGGGTGCAGGAAACATATTGTTTTCCAGGCTCATGGCTGAAGAAGCCACTTGTGAGCAGGCGTAGGGGAAGCTGGGCACTGATGAACTCTGATGCCCAGGGCCCAGGGCCTGATTTGTCCCATGGTACTAACACCATCACACACTCCCTGTGGACCTGTAACCAGGAAAGATGAGGGCATCCCGAAGTAAAACTTGCTTCTGAGTTGCTAGGAGTTGCTCTTGTTATGTGTTCCTGGCTAGCTGCTCCTGAAAACCAAAAGTGGGTAATTGTGTAAGCCTCATGTCTCAACACAAAAAGTTTCATGTAACCCCTGAGATAGGGTCATCCAGATCTGCCCAACACAGGGCTCTGGCCAAGATGAATGAATACCTTCTCAAATCAAGACAGCATGATGCACAAAGTTAAAAAGGATGGGCGGGTGTGCTATATGAAGATTCTCAACTGTGACTATCATGTGATTGTGAACATTATTTATAAAAATCATCTGTGGCTGCTCCTCTGTGCACCAGATATCTCAGCATGCCAAACTAGAGGGGCATGGAAAGAGAAGCTTACAGATCGTCCTGATCATGTGGTCTGTGGCCAGGGCCGTTGTTAGGGTACCCATGGTTTTGATTAAGTGACAAGAGGCTTCCGTCCTTACTCAGGCTTTCGGAGCTTCCAATCTTCAGATAGTTGGAAGTATTTTGTTGTTGTTGTTGTTGTTGTTGTTGTTGCTACATAGACTTAGTGCTATCAAATGCAACATGGAAAAGTTGGCTATGTTACTTTGGATTCATTTCCTCATTAAAAGGTACACTCACGAGCAGATGACCAGAAGCTGAGAACTTGGTAGTTTTCATGCTGGTTTTCCTGATGGAAATCTGCTGTGGTTTCATCAAACCCATGACCTTATCTTCACTGAGCCTGTTGGCCTTGAAAAATGCACCATGACCAACGGCATGTTTTCCATTATCAACTCCACCTTTGGGCTCTGAAACAGTCATCTCAGCTTGTCATTCAGTCCTTTGTTCTCAGAGGACTTTCTGACAAGATGCTAGTCATGACAGACAGCACAATGACTTAGGATAATTTGGAGAAAGTTCACTTGAGCGACTCTTTGCAAAGGGACAGAATTCTAGAGACTGATGTGGGGCGATGCACCAAAGAACAGCACAGGGATGTCAGCTCTGCCTCTTCGACATAGACTTCTCGGCAGGGAGAGGCAATGGGGGCTCTGAGGAGAGAGCTGAAGCTCTGTCTCTCCATGGAGCTACAGGAGAAGAGCTGTGGCCTGTGGTCCAGGGAGAACCACAGTAGATTCGTAGTATGGCAGAGAGTGTGGGAATCCAACTTCCTGCCCAGCTCATGCCAGAACATCCAGTAGTCAACTCCAACCACACAACAGACCACCAATATGGACCCCAGAGCAGGGTAGAGAGTGGACCTGGAGTGGTCTCAGTCTCTTCTGTGTTTCTATTACAGAATGCCCGATACTGGGTAATGAATGAAAAAAATCAGGCTCGCTGCTCGAGCTACAGCTGAGGACTCCAGAACTCAAGTACTATACTTGATCTGAACTGCAGGAGACGGACTTCCACCCCTTTGCCAAAAATATCTACAAAACACCCAGCACTTTGGGGGATCTTGTGCACAGGAGCTAAGCTGATTCTAATACTAAACAAACCAAAATGCAATTGTGGCTCATGTGTCAGAGTTGAACTTAAAAAGAAGTCAAAGAAAGCCAGGTGGTGGTGGCTCACCCCTTTAATCCCAGCACTCAGGAGTCAGAGACCGGCGGATCTCTGTGAGTTCAAGGCCAGTCTGGTCTACAGAGAGAATACCAGGACAGGCTCCAAAGCTACACAGAGAAACCCTGTCTCGAGGAGGAGGAGGGGGAGGAGGAGGGAGAGGGAGAGGGAGAAGGAGAAGAAGGAAGAAGAAGAAGAGGAAGAGGAAGAGGAAGAGGAAGCCATCAAAGATAAATGGACTGTTAGCCTAAATCCATGCTGCATTCTGGCAAATGAGTTCTTGAACCCACCCTGTAGGTCAAGCCTTGTACTCAGCATACATATTTGAGATGCACATACTTATGAGTTAACCTGATTTATAAACTAGGAGACATTATGGTAAGAAAAATTGAACGGACTCATCTGTGTAACTGTGCCCCTATTGGGTAGCAACTTCCTCCAAATTGAAACTTTCCATCCTGGAGGGAGGCTCTCAGGACTTAGGAAGTACCTAGCAGGTTCATGCAGACTCAGGAAGTGGGGCTGGAGAGGGCTCAGCCATCCAGTGCAGGCCCTGCTCTTACAGAGGACCCAAGTTCAGTTCTGAGCCCAACAGGCACCTTGGGGAGTTCACAACTACCTGTAACACCAGCTACAGGGGGCCCTCCGGACTCTGCAAGCACTGGCACTCATACACACTTGTGTGCGCACACACAATTAAAATTAAAAGTAAAATATTTTAAAAAATAAGACTCAGGAAGTAAAGAACTCAGCGGTCTCAGAAAAACCTGGGTTCTCACGGCCCTGTTCTCTTCAAGGCTGCATAAACAGAGGACTGCTAAGAGAACACCCCCTCAAGCTGCCAAACTCCTGCGGGTTGTGCAGGGAGCCCCAGGGCTCCAGCTCTCACGAACATCACCCATGAGCTTTCAGTCAGTCAGTCAGCTGCCTGTGAGCCGCCCGCGCCCCTGAGAGTAACGGCCGCAAACTCACCGGCTCACTAAGCTGCGCTTTGACGGCACTGATGCTTTAGTCTGTTGGCCTTTCCTTGTCTCCGGTGAGAAGACGTTTCTCTATGTCTCCCCAGGAATAGTGTCACACAACAGTCCTCCACCCCCTAGCCAAGATGATAACTCAGAAGTAGTGTGTGCTAGGTAAAATAACAGTTTAGTCGCACAGTCAGAAACTTGGAATAATACAGAGGATGATCCCTTGGAAACCAAACACACCATGGCGGATGGCAGTGGACCACCACCAACTTCACCAGCCGGTGGCCTCTACTGCTGCTGATTTGCATGTTGTATCTTTACTAGATTAAAATGACCTAAGCTCTAGCCTTTGGTGTGTGACTTTTTAATGATGAAGTTAGTTTTTGTTTTTGTTTTTGTTTTTTTCTGTCTCCATCAAGGAGAAGGATCAGAGTAGCTTACATTTACCGGGTACAGAGAATATTCCCCTCACTGTGTTTACCCTCTTATTCTCTCCCAACGTAGTCCAGAGGACCTCTATGTTCAGACAGTTCAAGAGCATCAGAATACTTCACTATATGGATGGCATGGAGGCCAGAAAGGCAATGTGTGGTATGCCTCTGGGGAGTTTGCAGCTAGCATGTAGCACACTTGGGAATACTAAACTGGACCGTTCATTGGGTGTCTCAGATGGCAACTATCAGTTTCCAGAATATCTCCCACAACAAGAGCAGATCCTGCATCAGGTTCAGGCTGCTGAGGATCCTCAGCTCTTGAGCAAATCACCCAATAGCTGCCATGGCAAACCAAGGTGGGCTTTCTGAAAGAAGGGAGCCAATGGGTGAATTACTGTAGTAAGGCCTTGCCACACACTGCAGAAAACTACTTACTATAGGAAAAGGAATTCCTACACCGCTAGCACCCCCTAGTCGACACTGTCTCACCTCAGGGCATAACCGTGTGATCAGAGCTGCCCATTATGAGCTGGATATCAGAGCCACCGAATCACAAGGAGGCATTCCCGGTAATCACCAGGAGAGACTGGCTCTTCTGTCACAACTTTGGCTCCACGTCACTGACACAAGGGCCAGGTGTACAGCCAGGACTCGACTAAATCTAACGCTCCTGCTTCCAGCTGTCATGCCAAGCTTCTCTTGAGAAATGTGTGCACAACAGAGAAGTGACCATATGACCCAGGTCATCATAAAGAGATAACGCTGTTGCTACATAACAATGCAATCATAGCCCAGCGTGGAACAGGACTCCTGGGTGACTTTACACCTAGTTATAACATGAAATTGCCAAAAGCTTCTCCTGTAAAAGGCACTGTGACCTCAGTGATAAAGGTCTTGGTTACCCCTGCAGACAGCAACCCAAACCAATAGAACAGCCTGTCAAGGCAGAAATAGGGCTAACAGAGGTAGATAACAACTGCTAATAACGACTCCTGGACCAACCACAGCAAGGACAGATGGCAGCTTGTACTTAGAAAGGTATTTTGAGACAGTATTAACACTTTAAAACATGGGTTTTGTTGATTACTTTGGACCTCATTTCCCAATCCTTCTCTATCTGACCTCCTCCCTTGTTACCCGCCCCCAAAGATAAAATTAAAAAATCTCGACAACTCCTCTGGCAACAACCTGCTCCTCTGTCAGCTACAGCCTTCTCTCAGTCTCCAGCTCTGCCATGCATGTACCACTCCGCTCCCCATCTTTCCCGCCTTTCCGTCACATAGCCACTCATTAGCGGCATTGGAAGCTACAGTGTGTGATGCAGTAGATAGACCTTTCTGCCCAAACAGCTTCACTTGTAAATGTTCGCCACAATGAGTCACTGGTCTGGTTCGCAGTCTCTGGCTTCTGCTATACCATCAATCCTGGACCCTCACCAAAACTCTTCTCAGATTTCCTGCTGTTGCGGGGGGTCCTGGAGATCCTGCCGAACCGGGACAGGCACACTCCAGCAGTGCAGCTAACAGGTGGTGCAGATGCTGGGGTGGGCCAACTCAAGGCCCTGGATCTGGACCAGCCAGAGTGGTAGCTGAGTCGGTCAGCTCACCAGCTCTCCCACATCACCCAGGCAAGGGGCGGGACCAGCTCTCCCCTGCCCATGCCACCTCCAGCACCACCTTGCAGTGGCCAGAGAAGGGCGGGGCTAGCTCAGCACAGCCTTTGGACACCAACGTGGCTTCCCGAAGCAGGCCAGACCTTGGGCATCCGCATCAACGTATAGGATGATGGGCCACAGACATAACGTATATGCAAGCATGGACACTTACATAGGCCATAAGCACACATAAACACAGAGACACAAAATAAGGCAGGCTTAAATTACCATCTGCTGCCCTGTGGGATTGAGACTCACACCTGAACAGCCAGCCAGTCAGTCACATTCACCCCCACTGCCCTCTCTTTCCCTGCTCCTTCCTGTTCCTGCTGGTATCTTTGGTTTTTGTAAGGGAAGAAGGGATGGTCTGGCTTAAGGGGATTTTGCTGTTTCTTTCATTTTTGAGATTATAATAATTATATCATCTCTCCCTTCCCTCTCTTCCCTTCAGACCCTCTCATACACCCCTCCTTGCTCTCCTTCAAATTCACAGCCTTTTCAAAAATTCTCATTACATATATATGCATACATACATACATACATACATACACCCCCCTCGGTCTGTACAATGTTACTGTCTGTGTGTCATCAGGGCTGACATGTGGTATTGTATAACTGACTGGTGTGCGCTTCCCCGGAAAAGCGGTGTCACCCACCCTCAGTTCCGCTAGCCTCCTGAGTCTTCTCATCTAGTCCTCCTACTTTCATATCATATATGTGTGCATGCAAATGTGTGTGGTGTACATATACATGTGTGGGTGTGCGTGTGTGCATACATGTGCCCATGTGTGTGTGCAGTCCAATGAGTTTCATTAGGGTGGCTTCCAGAAACATGAGTACCTTACCACTGAAGAAAACGTAAACGTCTCTTCTTCTTCCAGCCACCATTCATTAAGTACCTGTGCCTGAGAAAGAGGGGGGCCTTGTGAGTCCCTCCCCGACCCATGGCTGTTGAAGGGCCCGATCCTGTTCAGGTCTTAAGTTAGTCATAGTTGCCGTAAGCTCAAAAGTGTAACTACCACATGGTGCCTAGAAGATAGTGCCCCACAACACTCCACCCCTTCCTCGGTTCTTCCTCATTCTTCTGTGTCCCCTGAATCTTGAAGGGGGCGATGTGACTGTCCCACTTCTGGTGGGGTGAACAGTCACTTACTCTCAGCACTTTGACCCGTTATGGCAATGCCCGCTGCAAAAAAAAAAAAGAAACTTATCTGGCTGGAGCTGAAGCAACACTAATTTATCAGAATAATCATAATTATTTAAAAGGCATTTTCATGAGTATATCATATGCACGTAGCAAAACAACAGCTTTAGCTCCCTTCTAGAGCCTAGGACCCTCCTCGGCCATGGGCTCTTTACCAGCCTTACAGTACTAAATGTGAATTCCATTCTGTGGAACAGGCCTCAGATCACTTAGAAAGCCGTTGGTTGACAGGCCTCCCACCACTGCACCAGGGAGCACATCAATGATGTAGGTCAGTAGTGTAGTATGTAAGGCCCACAGGTAAGGCTGTCAGTCACCCTGGCCTCATGCCTTCCAGCACTATGAGGGCTAGTGAGAAGAGAAGAGGTTTCCAGGCCGGCTGCAGCTTGGTCGCTGTGTCTGTAACCAGTGTGCAGTATCTCCAGCAACAGTCTCACCCTCTAGTTCTCTCGGACAACCAGCAGCAGTGGCAATTGCCTGCACTGTTTTGGAGGTCTTAGAAGGCCTCCTTGACCAAAAATTCATGGAGGTGGACTGCCCCCGGCACTGGGACTTCCACAATGGCTTCTGGGAGCAGAACTGTATGAGGGTTATCTAATTTTTCTTAACGTGTGCCGTGTGCGGGTGGGATATGTGCACATATGGGTGTGTGCCCTCGGGATCCAGAAGAGGGCATCACATCCCCTACCTGGAGCGGGAGGTACAAGCAGTTGCAAGCTGCCTGACATGGGTGCTGAGTTCTTCAAGAGTAGCAAGTCTTCTTAACCACTATGCCGTCTCTTCAGCTTCTAAGTTGACCTTTTAATTAACTTACTTATACTTATCAGGTTTGCTTATGGTTTCTTCATACGCCCTTAGTTTTGGCTGACTGCATTAGTCAGGGTTCTCTAGAGGTTTATAGAGTGTGTGTGTGTGTGTGTGTGTGTGTGTGTGTGTGTGTAGATATATGATTTATTAGAGTGGCTTACAGGCTGTGGTCCTGATAGTCCAACAATGGCTATCTACCAATGGAAGGTCTAAGAATCCAGTTGCTCAGTTCCTGAGGTCGGATGTCTCAGCTGGTCTTCAGTATGCTCTGGATTCCAAAGAAGCAGGTTCTAATTCCAGCGAAGGAATGGACTTGCCAGTAAGAGTGAGGGCAAGCAGGCAAAGAGGGAGAGCTTCCTCCTTCCACGTCCTTTATATAGGCTGCCAGCAGAAGGTGTGACCCAGATTACAGGTGAATCTTCCCACCTCAAAAGATCTAGATTCAAAGTGGGGCTTCCCACTGCAAATGATTTAAGAAAAAAATCCCTCAATAGTGTACCCAACCACTTGGATCTTAGTTAAGTCCAGATGTAGCCAAGTTGACAACCAGGAATAGGCATCACACCGATGCTTCCCCAATCCTCTCTCTCCTCCTTTCTGCCTCTGCCTGTTCTATGACCCTCCTCCTACCAGTTCCTAAGCCCCTCCCCCTTTTGTGGACCCTTTCTAGCCTCCTGATTATACACACACTTGCCCCACATTAATGCACATATATAAAAAGCCAAAGCTGAGATCTGCTCACCACATAAACCATTAGCTTTCTATGTGTGGGTTACATCATTTAACATAATGTTTTCCAATTCCATCTATTTTCCTGCAAAATTCCTAATTTATTTTCTATTATAGCTGCATAAAATTCTGTTGTGCATATGTACTACATTTTCATTATCCATTCAAAAGCTTTTTATTAAAAAGCAAAAAAAAAAAAGCTGAAATGAACTCAGTGTGAGGCATTAGTGAGGCAGAGGAGGAGGCGGCAGGTGCCAGTGGTGCCCTGCCAGGACAGCCATCACTGCCCACCAAAGCAAGCCTCCTGAGAAAACGTTATCCCGGTTTGTTCTGTCTGTCTCTGTCGGTCTGTCTGTCTGTGTGTCTGTGTGTCTGTGTGTCTCACTCTATCTGTTTCTCTCTGCCTCCCTCTGCCTCTTCCTCTCCCCCTCCCTCCCTTCCCCTCCTCCGCCCCTCCCTCCCTCCCTCCCTCCCTCCCTCCCTCCCTCCCTCTCTTCTGCTTTTCTTTGGTTACAGGAACATGCTCAGCCAGCACACACAGCAAGCAGACCACAAACGTTGGAAAGCAAATGTCCCTGAAGCAGCTTCACCCATAACGGTTGAAATCTGGCGCATGAGGAACAGGTTCATCACTTTCTCCCACAGTCCCCGGGCAGACAAAGCCTCAGTTGCCCACAGAGGTCATCTGCTCACTGACATGCACTGCACTTCCTTTCCTCTTTCCTCTCGCCTCCAGGAACACTTCTAGGAATCACGTCGCTAAGCAACCACTTGCCTTCAAATCTTTGTTTCAGGGACAAACCAATCTAAGATGTTCCCAGGAGTCAAGTTATTTAAAATCACTGGGGTTACATGGTGTGGGTTTGTAAAGGCATCAATTAAAGCAATAAACAAAATCGGGGTGGAGTCCAGAAATGGACCCACTTGTATATAAACACTTGGTTTACGGCAAGAGAGGACATTCTGGGGAGTGGAAAGGGACAGCCACCCAGTGAATTAAATCTGACCTCTATTCGTGGACGCCAAAGACAATTCCTGCTCATGAGCTGGTGAGTAATGGGACAGAATTTCCTGATAACGCACTAAGAAAACATCTGTATTACTTTTTAGAAAGTAACCACTTAGGGGAATTTCTTCTCCATGCACAAACAGCACTGAAAATAGCCAGTTGTCATGCTCACACTGTTGATATCTTGAATGAATTCCTGTCTCAGGAGACCATCCGGTGTGTGAATTGTGTGTGTGTGCTTCTGCCCACTAGATGTCAGCAGATGTCCCCTTTTATCACCCATTATGACAAAAATGTTTCCAAGAGATCATCAAATGAGGGCTCGAGCTGAAAGACCCGAAAGGAAAGGGAGAAAACAGGATGCCCGATTAAATTTGAACTTTGGCTAAAGAAGAAAAAGTACACATATCTGCATCCACACACGTAAACATACAGAAAGAAAACCAATGAGGTATCCTTTCTCACTGGACCCCACGGCACAGGCCTGTTGCCCCAGTTTCTCAGGAGGCTGTGGCAGAAGGATCACCACAAGTTCAAGGCCATCTGAGCAACTGAGCCTGCCTCAAAATAACAGAGAAGTTTATGGGGGCCGTCGAGATGGTTTGGTGAGTAAGGGGCCTGCTGAGAAATCTGACAACCTGAGTTGACTTCCTGGGACCCACAAAAGAGAGGACTGACCCCACAAGCTATTCTTTGACTGCCACACAGGCACTATGGCATGTGCACACATGTGTACACAAACATGAATACATTCACACTAAATAAATAAAATGTAATTAAAATTTTAAGTTTACAAAAGAGGGCTGGGGATACAGCTCATGCCCATGGCCCTAGGTTCAATAAGATGCTTTTTTTTTTCCTCATTGTTTACCTGGTATCCATATTTAATTGAATGTCCTATATTTTATATGATTATCTACTGAAGGGTACAAAAATCACTCCATAATTGAGAGTCACTGACTTGGAATAAAAGTTATTTATTTAATAAATTGGACTACAAGAAAGATTTCTATTCATCAAAAGATATCACTAAGTAGAAAAGGAAAGCCACAGAATGGGAACTGTGTACGCCATGTAAGAAGGCAAGAGCTTTAATCCCAGCACTCAGGAGGCAGAGGCAAGTGGATCTCTAAGTGTTCCAGGGCAGCCAAGGCTACATAGTGAGACCTTGTCTCAAAAGCAGGGAAAGGGTTTGTGTCACATGTATGCTGACACAGAACACAGCTCTCACCCAAAGATCTTATTTGGAGCCAAATATGAGTGGCCATTGCCCAGGACCCCAGAATTCAGGCTGCCCTGAATGAAATGCTCCACCATGACCACCACTGAAGGGATTGCATAAGCTTTTATAGACACAATGTATTGGTGGAGATGGCAGACAGGCAGGTTACAGAAAAGTGGAGAAAATTCTGCCATAGGTTTCAGGTGCTTTCTGATGCTATCGTGAGCCTAGGGTTGATGGAAACCAGTGATCTACTACAAATACATCCCAAAGGTTTTCTGGTAACCAAAGGGCATCAGGTCAGACACAGATGATCGACAATAAGTAAGACATATAACAACCCAAAATAATTTGCTCTGGATTTGCAATATTATGATTCTTTCTGAAGGTCTGATCAGCCATCCACCTTTGTAGAATCTTTAACCCAGGTGTGGCCTTTTCATTGACACTTAGTCTACAAATATGAACAGAGAGCTCGTGGACCCAATTTGTAAATTATGCATATCAATCAATAAGAAAAGATCAGGTGGCTAGGTGTGGTGGCATACACCTTTAATCCCAGCACTTGAGAGGCTGAAGAAGGGGGAATCTCTGAGTCCAGAAAAGATTAAACAACTCATTGAAAGCACAAGTAAAAAACTTGAACAAGAAGTTAACAAAATAACACAATCAAATTGCTGATAAACATGCCAGTTGTTGAGCTGCATTAGCAATCAGGAAAACACAAATTAAGCCTCAAAGCAACAGCATTAAACCGTCACAAGAATGGCTAAAATTAGGACTGACAAGGAGAGAAACCAGAACTCTTGTCTTCTACTCAGTGAGAGCATCAATTAACTCGGCCACTTGGATAATATCAGCTGAGAAACTGAAGATGCACATCCTCCATCCATCAATTCCACACCTAGGAACATATCTACGCTATCAAGCATGAATAAGAGCAATAACGTGGCCTGTGAACAACTCGGAAGTCCACGTAAATGAATAAAACTATGGCAAAGTCAAACAACAGGGTACCACCCAGCAATGAACATTAACTAGTCACAAAAACAGGTGAATCTCACGATCAAAATATCAAGTATAGAAAAGGGCAGATTGCTTATTTTTCTATTCTTCTCTCATACATCCTGACTGCAGTTTCCACTCCCTCCTGATGTTTTTCTGTTGGCTTAGTGGCTGCACATGAATCTACTGATATTTTAATTATCGTCTGCGGTCCCAAGGCCCCTCAGTCAGGATGCTCAGGCTGCTGCCTGGCCAGGCTTCCAGTCCCGAGGCCCCAACTATGCCATGGCCAGAATATGTAGGTTTAAATTAAGTCTCTATCATTCTATTTGTCAATAAGACTCAAAAGTCAAAGGCTGGGGTGAAAACCTGCTAGATTAGAGAAGCTGAGAAGCAACAGGCTGACCTTGCCTTTTGGCTGGAAACACCGTAAGAAATGTGTCTCTTCCCTCGTCCCAGAACCAAGAAGCGCAAACTCCAGTCCCTGCCCTTTCCTTCCTATGCATCTTTTCTATGCAAATTGGGCCCTGCTTAGTTGATTCTGTGCGTAGTGTTCTCCTGGTGTCCTCCACCACTGTGGCCCCTACAATCCTTCCTCCCTAACTCCCACAGGGTTCCCTGAGCTCCGTCTAATGTTTGGCTGTGGGTGTCTGCATCCGCTCCCATCAGCTGCCAGAGGAAGCCTCTCTGATGATGACTGGGCTAGGCACCGATCTATGAATATAGCAGAATATCATTAGGAATCGTTTCATTGACTTTTCTTCTGTTAATTGTATTTGGTTCTACCCTAGGTATTTGAGCCATCCAGCTTCTGGTTCCTAGCCATCCAGGCAGTGTCGGGCATGGGCTCCCTCTCATGGAGTGGGCCTCAAGTTAGACCAGTCACTGTTGGCCACTCCCACAAGCTCTGAGCCACCATTGCCCCAGTACATCTTGCTGGCAGGACAGATGTGGGTCAAATGAAGGTTTTGTGGGTGGGTTGGTGTCCCAGTTCCACCACCAGGAGCCCTGCCAGGTTACCAAAGATGGCCAGTTCAGGCTGCATATTCTTTATTACTAGGAGTCCTTGCTAGGGTCACCCTCATAGATTCCAGGAAGTTTCCACTGCACTAGGTTTCCATATGAGCCCCTAAATGCTCCCCCATTCCAATCGTCTCTCCCTGTAATCTCTCCCTCCATCCCTCCCCTACTTGGTCCCTCCTGTTCCCATCCCTTCCTGTCCCCAGTCCACCTGCAAAATCTATTCTATTTCTCCTTCCCAGGAAGATCCATGTATCCCCCCAGAGCCCTCCTTGTTACTTAGCCTAGGTATGTGGATTGTCGTGTGGTTATCTTTTACTTAACAGCTGATATCCACTTATAAGTGAGTACATATCATGTTTGTCTTTCTGGGTCTGGATGACATAACTCAGGATGATTTTTTTCTAGTTCCATCCACTTGCCTGCAAATTTCTTGCCACTTTTTTTTTTTTTTTTTTTTTATCAGCTGAGTAAGACTCCATGTGTAAATGTATATTTTCTTTATCCATTCTTTGGTTGAGGGACACCTAGGTTGTTTCCAGTTTCTGGCTATTATGAATAAAGCCACTATGAACATAGTTGAGCAAGTGCCCTTGTGGTAGGATGAAGTGTCTTTTGGGTATATGACCAAGAGTGGTATAGCTGGGTCTTGAGGTAGATCAATTCTACAATGGCAGATTTAAAAGAACAATTGCATCAGTTTACTTACATAAACTTTCAGAAACAGACAAACTAATCAGGTGTTAAAATTTTAAAATGACCATTACATTTGATGAGATGAAGGAAGTAGAATCAGGAAGAGACACCCAGTTGGTGGAAGGTGGGAGGACGCTTCCACACTGCTGCTGATGTTGTTTCCTGGTGAGTGAAAGCCAATAACACAGTTTACAGCAAGGATGGAGAGTGCTGGAGTTCCTAAGCAGAGTTTTCTCTGAAGAAAGCAGCGGGCTTGTGCTGGGCAAATACACATATTCAGTAGCAAAGACTCAACACATACAGGCAGGCGAGTCCCTGGATACACTCAGTTCAAGGTCATAATCACGGATCAAAAAGGCAGCCATGGAAGCCTCGGGCAGATGGTTTAATACCATAATAAGCAAGTTAACCACACATCACCTAAAAAGAATGAGTCAGAGTGACTCAGTGACTTGGGCCAAAGCCTCTTTAGCTAAAACAAAAGGGAAAGCATCAGTGAAGGCTCATTACAGCCTTTGAAAGGGCTCTCAGCCCTGACAATGACAGGATGTCTCACCTGGCCACTAACAATCACAGGAAATGTGCTCACTTAGTGACATCTCCTTTGGTTTTATTAGTGTTACACTGTATCTCAGAGATCGGATTCTCAGTCCCTCCAAGTACTTTTGGTTACTTAATGTCCAGCTAAACTCCTGCTCTTCAGTGGCTTTTCTTTTGTCTTCACCCTGACAATTTTAGGGGTTGTTGAGATAGGGTCTCAGTATTTATCCCTAGCTGTCCTGTTCTTCATAGCCTTTGGGGCTACATAGGTCAACCACAAAGGAAGATTTTTCTTAATCACCTAGAAATGTTTCATTTGTTGAATTTACACTGTGTCTGTAGCCTTTTAATATCCCATCTTTCAGTTTTTCATTCACTAATTTTCATATTTTAACTCAGCCCCATTAAGCTCAGGACGTTAAATTTAATTGGGCATAAACACTATTACTAAAGGAATTACAGCTAACACCTGACCTGCTTTATAGCTCAGTCTATCTGTTAAACCGAATAACTGAAGCAGCAACTGTTGGCTCTGGAAAGGAAGCTGACACATAATTACGCTTCAGAAATGATGTTTACTAGGAGAAGGGGCCTCCAGGCCGTGATCCGGTCTCAAGGGAGGAGTATTAGAAAAGAAACAATGCAACTGAGTCAGAATCATGACAGGGCCTTAAAGGGAAGGAGAGGTTTCCCTTGAAAGTCTAAGAGAACTTCATTAAGAGTGAGAATAAGGCCGGACAGTGGTGGCACACAGCTTTGATCCCTGCACTCGGGAGACAGGCGGATCTCTTCTCTGAGTCCAAAGCCAGCCAGGTCTACACAGTAAGTTCCGGGCCAGCCAGGGCTACACAGAGAAACCCTGTCTCAAAAAACAAAAATGAGAATAAGAGAGATAGGGAGGGAAGGAGAGAGAGAGATCATGAGAGAGAGAGAGAACATGAGAGAGAGAGATCATGAGAGAGAGAGAGAGAGAGAGAGAGAGAGAGAGAGACCATGAGAGAGATGGGGGGCCAGAAAAGTACCCTCAGAGAAACCCTCAAACAAGAAATGTCTGACTTTCACCCCTTGCAGGTCAGAAGTTTCAAGTGACAAGATTTAGTTCAACACAGCTTATGTGACAAACACCATGGAAGAATCCGGTAAACACTGGTTAGAACCATAAATGCGAATCCAGTGACACAGCTGAACAGCTTCCTAACAGTCCTTCCCAGGGATGGAGCTGAGGGGCTCAAGGCCCAATTTCTTCAGGCTGTGGAGATGATCTGTCCTCTTAAGAGCAGCCGTCACCTTTAAAGGTTCCGATGTTCTCCACATTGACATTTTCAGTTTCTGTCATCCTGAGACACTAGCACAGTTTGTCTCCTTCCGTAATACTGTCTGTACCTCATCAACAGCTTCTCCTATCTCGGTTTTCACTCGATATCCTCAGTCAGGTCAGGTGATCCATAACAGAAAGTATCTCCACTTCCTTACATGTGCGTTTCACTGTTTCATCCGCAAAATCTTAAATAATAAAAGGATATTTTCCTTCTCACCACCTCGCCTACTCACCCAGTGATTCCCTAAAGAGGATGACAAATAGTAGGTCACTGGATACATTTGTTCATCCAGAAATGGTCTACCTTCTAAAACAAGTTCCAGGGATGGAGAGATGGCTCAGCAGTTAAGATCACTGACTGCTCTTCCAGAGGACCCAGGTTCAATTCCCAGCACCCACATGGCAGCTCACAACTATCTATAACTCCAGTTCCGGGGGATCTGACACAATCACACCAATACACAAAAAAACAAAGCTAAATAAATTATTTGGCTGGAGAGATGGATGGCTCAGCAGTTAAGAGCACTGACTGCTCTTCCAGAGGACCCAGGTTCAATTCCCAGCTTGCAACTGTCTGTAACTCCAAGATCTGACACCTTCACACATACAAACATGTAGGCAAAACATCAATGCCAAAAATAATAATAAGTTCCATGGATACATTATGTCACAGAATCAGCAAATGTTCCATTGCACATGACTATGGTTTTGAGGCAGGCAGTCATATGTGGTTAACACGTTTTCCTCTCAGGTTGTTCAGGTCCTCTGCTTCCAGGACCACACTGATCCCAGGTACTCCGACATGCTCATCATTCACTCCGGAACTGTCCTGCTGATCATCTCCCATTGAGCCCCTACTGATGAGATAAGCTGCTAAGGGCATCGAAGCTTCTGCTTAGTAATCTATGACTAGAAATGAGAGGATCATTTCTGCCACTTGGCTGGGCCTGGCTTTGTAGAGTCTCCTTTAACAGTTGACCTTGAGTGCCCAGTTACTGTTACTTTGCTACAAACTTCTCCAAATATCAAAATATAACAGCTGTGGAAGCTGGAATTTCCAGCACACAGCCATAATCTCATCCTGTGGATTGTGTGGACTTGTTGGAGTAGGTGTGGCCTTGTTGGAAGAAGTGTATCACTGTGAAGGTGGGATTTGAGGTCATATATGCCCAAGCTATGCCCAATGTGACACTGTCTCCTTCTGCTGCCTGCAGATCAAGATGTAAAACTCTCAGCTCCTTCTTCAACACCATGTCTACCTGCATGCTGCCATGTTTCCTGTCATGAGGATAATGAACTAAACCTCTGAAACTGTGAGCCAGTCCAATTAAATGTTTTCCTTTATAAGAGTTGCTATAGGGGCTGGAGACATGGCTCAACAATTAAGAACACTGACTGCTCTTCCAGAGGACCCAGGTTCAATTCCTAGCACCCACACGGCAGCTCACAACTCTCTGTAACTACAGTTCCAGTGGACCCGACATCCTTAAACAGGCAAAGCACCAATGGACATAAAAATAAATATTTTTAAAAAATAGTTGCTGTGTCATGGTGTTTCTTCATAGCAACAGAAACCCAAAGACACTCCCCTACCCCAATTGAGGAAGACACAAAGGCGGAGGTTGATTCAATTGGGACAGGAAGTCACCTAGCAGAATCTCCATCCATACCTCTGGCAGCTGCTTCTGGTTATTGATAGGAATTCTGTTAGGCTGTCAGCTGGACACTCCATTGTGGCTTCCTCTGTGGTCAAGTGTTGGCCTCCTCAGAGGTTAGTGGATGGTTCTCAAAACGATAAAATGGAAGTGTGCGACATGCTATGGCCTAGTCTTGGAAGCACCCATTGAGCTCAAGGGAAGAAACATGCATTTCATCTCCTGATGGGAATGAGAAGATCCCAGAGCAGCACAGGAAGCTGAGCCATGGTTGCAGCCATCTTTAGAAAGCACGTCGCCACAAAAGGCCTCCATAGCGCTCATCCTCACGTTCTCTGTCCTCCAGTTTCTCCCAAAACTTCCAAATTCTGCTTCATATCTCTAATGTCCTAGGAATTTCAATTGGTGATGAAGATGACTGACAGCTACTAAATCATGCTGTGAACTGTTCTAAGAGATTTTTTTCAAGATTTATCTATTTTTGTCTGAACATTTTATTTGCATATATGTCTGTACCATTTGCATGCCTGGTGCCCTTGGAGGTCAGAAGAGCACACTGGATCCTCTGGAACTGGAGTTACAGATGGTTGTGAGCTGCCATGTGGGTGCTGGGAACTGAACCTGGGTCCTCTGCAAGAGCAGTAAGCACTCTTAACCCATGATCCATTTCCAGTTCCAAAGGAGAGGAAGAAGACTGTGCTGGTAAAGAGCACCCTGTAAGACACTGGCTTAGACACATGACAGAGGCTCGGTCTGTGAGGTCCATGTGGCTATTCAGAAGACTGGGCCTGATTAGGAAGCAGGCAGGACAGGCAGTGGGGGAGGGGGGAGGGAGTGATAGGAATTGAGGGCATAGACAAGTGAGCACCAGATCACCACCTGAAGCTCTGCAAGGTCTTTTGGCTTTTACTCTAAAGCCATAATCTATTGGAAGACTTTGAGCATGAATTTGAGTGGCATGTCTCATTTTTCATAAGAATTACTCTGCTTATAATGAATCAAGGGAGCAAGAATTGGAAAACAAAGAAGGCGCCCCTGATGATAATCTAGGCCAAAGATGGCATTCGCTCAAACAGGGGGTAGCTGTAGTAGAAACAGTGAGAACCAGGGTTTTATTACCCTATGGATTCCCACAAGAGGTGATGGTGTCTCCTCACAGATCTGCTGTGGGAGCCAGTGGGGGAAGGGGTGAGAGTGGCCTCACATTCTGTCTTGACATTCGTCACAGATTGCAATTTGCTAAGTCTGGAAGAACTAGGAAAAGGGGCACGTTCTGACATGTCACAGTTGATGATGCTAATCATCCTCATGGAGAGGAGGAGATGGTCAGTGCCCAGCAAAGGAGACTGAGGAGTGACTAGGAGAACATAAGGGTCCTAGAACTCGAGTGAAGAAATATACTTGTTGATATGATATGCTTCTATCAACAAATGCTGCTGAGGCAGATTATGTAGAGCTCAGAGATCCATAAATTTAGTCATCTGTGGGTCACCAACAGGAGCTGTGTCAACAGAACAGGAGAGGCATTAGGCCCTACCACCTCTGTAGATGGGACCCAACTTCCCATCAGCAACTTACAGACCTTTAGAAGTCCTCCAATCTCCACAACGAAGACTTCTCTATGCACCAGCATTTCATCTCTGGCATCTGCCTAGATGTGAAGTCCAGATCTATAAAGTGTGCAAGAGACAGCCTCCTCTTCACAACCCACTCTAGGTACCCTGAACCTCCATGTCCACCTTCATGCCACTAAGTACACCCTCAGTTGTGTCCTCAAGAGCATACCTGTATCCAAAAGGAGCACTGATTATGGGATATCCCCAAACCATAGGGAATCTAAGCTCTGGAGACACCTGTGCATCCTCAAGGCTCCCCCTCCCCCACCTCGTTATTTTTCTTCTTCCCCACGTCTTCTTACCTAAATCAAGTCCTCAACGAGATACCCAAGTCACACCATGACTTTCTCTCTAAACACAACAAAACACCATGGTGTTTCTGTTTCGGCCTCCTATAGATAGGTCTGGCCTAGTTTTATCTGAAAAGTAGATCAACTTACAGCTTCCTCATTAGGAAGCCACTCAGCTTTGCCAACTGATGGGTGGTATAAGAAAATGAGAGCTGAGTGGATAAACATGAAGAAGGCAAGGAGAAGCCACAAGAAACACAAGTCTGAAACAGATGTGAGGTTGGATGGGAGGGCGGTATCTGGACGTCTTCAGGGGAAGGATCAAAAAGAAGGTACTGGAGAAGGGCTGGCATTCCCACTGAAGGCACTGAGTGTCACAGATCCTCAGGGCAGAGCAGAATAGAAATAGAGGAATGGGGTATTCTGGAATCCTTTATTTAATGTCTCCAGAATTGAAATTCGGTTGGCTGGCTAATTAGTTGATTGGATCTATTATATTTTTATCAGAAACTATGTGAAATGATCATGATAATATAAATAAATAGCCTTTAGGAAGTGCTAATGCCCGAAGTCACAAAAAAAATAAGTAGACAAAATGAAGCAGAGAGGAATTCCCAGTCAGCAGAGATTATAGCAGGGGCTGCAGACAACCTGGATTCCACTCCACCCTGGTCCAAAGTGAAGGGAGCAGTTGGGATCCTCCCCAGTCCTGGCTTCCTACCCCGGACCACAGAATGTCCTGAGCACCCAATGGGGCTGTGCTCAGTTCCTTCAGCTATGTTAGGATGCTGCTGAACGGGAGACCAGACCATCCCGTTTCAATGAGTGAAGACTGCAGACTCAGAAGGAACCTCTGTCTTCCCATGAGAAAGAGCTGCACTTGCCCCTATGCCCAGATACGCAGACAGAAATTCTCACTTCTGACCCAAACTTGAATATTTAAACTCCCAAAGTGCTGAGTGTCAGGACCACAAATAGTTTAACTTTAATAGTCCAGCTGTAAAAGGAGAAACTGCAGAGGAAGCAAAAGGCTGATGCCCCCTCCTCAGAGCCCAGAAAATGAAAGCTCAGAAGAGAAGCGGGCTACTCCCATAAGCCTCCCTGAAATATAGATTGACTTCTAGGATCACAGCTCTGTCCCTAAGCATACTGGGCACAAAGCTTTGGGAAGGTTGTCTGCCTCCCCTGTGGAGATATTTATGGACCTCCATCCTCATGAACCTGTGGTCTAAAAGCTATCTTGCACCGTGTGACCCTTGTCCTACCACCATTGTCCGGAAGATGGAGCTGTGAGAGAGGACAACCGTTACCAATAACAGGGACAGTGCTTCTCAACCTTCCTATTGTTGCGACCTTTTAATCCAGTTCCTCATGCTGTGGTGACCCCCAACCATAAGATTATTTTCATTGCTACTTCATAACTAATTTGCCACCTTTATGAATCATAATGTAAATAAATACCTGTTTTCCTATGGTCTTAGGCAAACCCCGTGGAAGGGTCACTGGACCCCAAAGGGGTTCTGATCACACAGGTTGAGAACCACTGAACTGGGGTTTGGGGCTGAAGAGATGGCTTCATGGTTAAGAGCACTGACTGCTCTTCCAGAACATCTGGGTTCAATTCCCAGGATCCGCAGAGGCAGCTCTCTGGTTGCAGGGAGATCTGGCACTCCTTTCTGGCCTCCCAGGTACTGTGTGCACATGGTACACAGATGTACATTCAAACACTCATGCACATTAAAAAAATAAAATAACATCACAAAGAAATAAAAACAACTGGTATATTTATAGGTGAGAAGTCCCTAAACACACAGTACTCCAGCCAGGTATCTACAATGGAGAATTTAAGAGTAGGGACCCTCTGGTCCAGGAGCAGACACATAACACAAGCCTAGCCATTCACCGTACTTCATGCTTAGCCACAACGGTCAACTCAAAGAGGGCACATACCCTAATCACTTCTGAGTTGTTGGGTTTTTTTTTTTAATAAATCATTATTTATTTATTTATTTGTTCTTATTTTATGTGCATTGGTGTTTTGCCTGCATGTACGTATATGTCTGTGTGAGGGTGTTGGATCCCCTAGAACTGGAGTTACAGACAATTGTGAACTGCTGTGTGAGTGCTGGAAATTGAACCTGGTTCCTCTGGAAGAGCAGCCAATGCTCTTAACAGCTGAGCCATCTTCCAGTCCCAATTCTAAGATTTTTTTTTAAACTGGAAATGAGAGCAATAATCACTTTTCTAAAAAATGGAAAACAAGAATCCGTCTTTCTCTAAAGGGAGGACATCCTCCTGAAAGTGGAGGCAATCTACACACAAACTGAAAATAAGAGGATTTGACGGCATCTGAGCCTCTGCACATGGCCATGAACAAAGTCAGCTTGTCTCGCACCATCACCCAATGCGTCCTCTGCCCACCGCAGTTCACTCCACGGTCTAAGGGAACAGACAAGACAAGTCTCAGGCTTTACTCAACATTTTCCCCCGTCATCAAGTATGAATGTCATACTGAAAAGTGGAGGTTCACACACAACAGCAAGGTTTTGTCGGTTTGATTTGGATTTTGGTGGGGCGGGGTGTTAGGTTTGCAGGGGGAGTCTGTGTGTGTGTTCTATGTAGGAAGGATGACCTTGAACTCCTGATTCTTTTGCCTCTACCTCCCAAATTCTGGGGTTATAGGCTTATGCCGCCACACCAAGCTCAATATAACTATATTTTGTTTATGTTTTGTTTTGTTGAGAAAAGAAAATATTTGGCTAAGATTGAGCATAAAATTAGTTGCCTGAATCAGAGAGCAGGAAAGAACTGGTTATGACATTAGCGCAATGATCCTTTACATCATTTCCTGTGGAACTAGACGAAAATAACAGGAGTCTCCTGAGTCATCTGGGAAGATAGCTCAAACACCCAGAGGGAGCCGGGCATGTGGACACTCGTCTTTAATCCCAGCACTGGAGAGACAGTGGCAGGTGGATCTCTGTGAGTTTCACGTCAGCGGGATCTACAGAGTGAGTTCTAGGACAGCCAGAGCTACACAGAGAGATCTTGTCTCAAAAAAAAATAATAATAATAGTAATATTCCACAAAACCCAGAGGGACAACAGGGTGTGTGAAAAGATCAAGGTTGGTGGCACAATCCCTGGGCATACCCGAGAGGCCGCAAGCTTCCAAGAGAGAGCTTCACCTCAGCAGAGCTTGCAGGGGCTCTTTGAGACTCTTCCCTTCAAAGGTTGGTGCTAAATGTGCCTCCCCTTGTACTTAGTGACTTGATTCTAATACTCATGATTGTGATGTGACTATCTGCCACTTCTGAGAGTAGGTCAGTACTTAGAGACAGGGAGGCTTCCTCCCATTCTCATCCTCTGAATCCTGGGAGGACAGCCAGTACACCTATGGACACTAAGGACGAACTACAAAGAAGTCAGCACGGCCAGAAACAACCCACAGGAACAAGGCTGTCAATAGTGTATGAGGGACCTTCATGGAACGGACTCCTCTGGCCCCATTTAAATCTTCAGATGATTGTGGCCCTAGCGACATAGTGACCATAACCTCCTAGGAGACTCTGAGCCACAACCACCTAGCTAAGCTGTTCCCAGATGCCTAACCCACAGAACTTCAAGGGAAAATAAAAAGTATTGTCCTTTCAAACAACTATGTTTTGAAATAATTCATTAACAGCAACATGAAACTAATTAAAGGCTAGGCCACAGCAGACTGCCTGATAGTAGTGACTATAGGACAAGCCAGGAGATGAGCCTAAGGAGTGATTCATCGAGGTCCACATATTCCGTTCTGATGGCCAGAAGGCAAGTATGCCCTTACCTGCAGGGGATGATCTCAAACACCAACAACACAGCAACAACTATGGACATCCACAACAAAGGTCCTGGAGACGGGGGCAAGAGGACGTTAAGTATCCAGCCTGGTATCCACAGTAACATCCTACTTCAAATGAAGGGGCTGGGGGACAGACCTGGTGCTGCACACCCACAGCTTCCAATCCCAGCTGTCTGGAAGGCTGCAGCAGCAGGATTCGAAGATCAAGGCTAGGGGCTAGACAGACAGCTCAGTGCGGTTCTTCCTGAGGTCCTGAGTTCAATTCCCATCAAAGCCCATGGTGGCTCACGGCCGTCTGTAGTGGGATCTGAATCCCTCTGCTGGCATAAAGTCGTATATGCAGATAGAGTACTCATACATAAAATAAATAAATCTTTAAAAAAAAAAAAAGACAAAGAATGAGCTGAAGGCTGGGAGCTTGAGAAATGGCTCAGACATTAAGAGCACTGATTGCTCTGGGTTCAGTCCTCAGCACCACCCATATGATGGTTCACAGCTTCTATAACTCCAGTCCCAGGTGATCCTATGCCCTCTTCCAGCTTTCAAAGGCACCAAGCAGTCATGCAGTGCATATAAAACACCCATACACATAAAATAAAAATAAATAAACTATTTTAAAGAGGTAGGTGGTGGTGGTGCTGGTGGTGGTAGTGGTGGTTATTAAAAATCAGGCTGGGGTAGAGTAAGTTCAAGGCTAATCTGGCCAAGTTAGTGAGGCCATGTCTCCAAATAAAAAGTAAAAAGATGCTGGGAATAGAGCTCAAGTAGAACACTTGCCAGGATGTTCAATGCAGAGGCCAAATCACTGTACCCCTAAACCTGGCTCGACCAGCTGCACCTCAGCTGACCTCATCAGGAAATATCTAAAAACAAATGAAACAAGAGCCCTCTGGGAAGGCTCTGGTGACCAAATGCCTAATCAAATGACCTGCCACACCTGTGTGGCTGTGAGAAGCATTGAAGAGGGACGGTGCACTCTAAAAGATAAGAATTTACCCAACCCCTTTAATCCCAGCACTCAGGAGGCAGAGCCAGGTGGATCTCCATGAGTTCGAGGCCAGCCTGTTCTACAGAGTGAGCTCCAGGACAGGCTCCAAAGTTACACAGAGAAACCCTGTCTCAAAAACAAACAAACAAAAAATTGCCCAACCAAAAAAAGGAAGGAAGGAAGGAAGGAAGGAAGGAAGGAAGGAAGGAAGGAAGGAAGGAAGGAAGGAAGGAAGGAAGGAAGAAAGAAAGAAAGAAAGAAAGAAAGAAAGAAAGAAAGAAAGAAAGAAAGAAAGAAAGAAAGAAAGAAAGAAAGGTCTAAATTAGTGATTACAGCTCCCTCTGGTCAGTTTAAGTTTGTTTCATGAGCAATGTTCATGAGCAAACTAATCACAGAAAGTAAACTTACAAACTTCACATGGTGGTTCATGCCTGGATTCCAGAATATGGGAGGCTGGAGCAGGAGGATTGCTGTGAATCTGAAGCCAGTCTGGGCAGCAAAATGAGACCTTGTCTCAAAAAAAAAAAAAAAAAAAAAAAAAAAAGGAGAAAGTTACACAAAGTTATATTTTGCACACCTGAAATATAAATTTTGAATCCATGTAATTTTGTTATAGAATATTTCAGACAATACCAAGATTAATAAAATGAATAGCCTGGACCCATCACTGATCTAAGAAATAAGAGTCCCCTGAGTACTTGTCTTAGTTTGGGTTACTACTGCTGTGAAGAGACACCAAGACCATGGCAACTTTTATAAGGAAAACATTTCATTGGACTGGCTATGTAGTCCATTATCATCATGGTGGGGAGCATGATGGCGTGCACGCAGATGTGGTGCTGGAGTAGCTGAGAGTGCTGCATCTTGCAGGCAACAGGAAGTCAACTGACTCCAAGCATAGGAAACCTCTAAGCCCGCCCCCACAGTGACAAACTTCCTCCGACAAGGCCACACCCACTCCAACAAAGCCACACCTACTAATGGTGCCCCTCCCTGTGAGATTATGGAGGCCAATTACATTCAAACTACCACAGTTCTCCTCCCCATCATATTCTACCTCCACAGGAAAATGCTACCCTGAGTTTTGCATTATTCTCATGCATTTATTTTTAGTTTTACAAGTCTGTTTATTTAAAATCATAGTTTTGCTTGCTTTTAATGTTTAAATGGAATTATAGTGTAAATACTTCCACAACTTCCTTTTCTATTTAATATTATAGCTGTGAAGAAATATCAGGGCATGTGGAATTCTGGCTAAGCCAACCTAACAGGTTTTGCTGAGACAGATATGATGGTTTACCGTTACTGTCAACCTGACTAGATTTTAAATCACCTAGGAGACACATGTTTAGGTGTGTCTGTGAGGTCATTTCCTGAGAAGTTTAACTGAAGAGGGAAGACTCGCCATGACTGTGGACCACACCATCCCATAGACTGGGGTCCCAGACTGAACAAAGAGTTCAAAGTAAACTGAGCACCAGCATTTGTTGTTGGTTGGTTTTGCTCTTTTGTGGGGCCCACCACCCAGCTCCCAAATAAATCACACACAGAGACTTATTCTTATTTATAAATGCCCGGCCTTAGCTTGGCTTGTTTCTTGCCAGTTTTTCTTAAATTATCCTGCCTACCTTTTCCCTCTGGGCTTTTTCTTTTTCTTTCTTCTGTAATCTTACTTTCACTCTTACTCCATGGCTGGCTGTGTGGCTCAGTAGCTGACCCCTAGCATCCTCCTCTCCTTGTTCTCTTACTCTTTTCTTCTTTTTCCCAGACTTCTCCTTCTATTTATTCTCTCTGCCTGCCAGCCCCACCTATCCTTTCTCCTGCCTCACTACTGGCTGTTCAGCTCTTTATTAGACCATTGGGTGTTTTAGACAGGTATAGTAACACAGCTTCACAGAGCTAAACAAATACAACATTAAAGAATGCACCACATCTTTGCATCATTAAACAAATGTTCCACAGCACAAACAAATGTTAACACACTTTAAAATAATATTCTACAACAAGCATTCATCTCTCTCTGCCTCCTGACTAGACACTCTAACTCCAGCCACCATGCCTTACACACCTTGATGGACCGTACTCTCCAATTGTGAGCCAAAAGAACCGCTTCCTGTCTTCAGTTGCTTGTGTAGGGTACTTGGGCACAGCAATGAGAAAGGCAGCTTATATACATGCACCAATCAAAGTGATCAGACATCACTTGAAGGCTGGAAAACTGAATTGAATATGGACAACCAGATTATCAAAATGGGGATTATTGCTAAATGGTTTTAGCAGGAAGATTTGATGATGGGATTTTGTAAGGAAATACGCAGACAAACCTAAAAGAAGGCTCAAAGGCCTGACTGGAGTTTGGTCGGGCAATGCATCTTCAGCAGAGGCTCAGGCCTGGAGATACTTTTTGTCTCCAGAGACTCCCTTTGGTTTTCTAAGTTGGCAATGCCGTTAAAGTGGTGGAGGTGTTTATGTTTTATCTGACTCACTGAGTAACTGTCCTCGTAGGCTTTCTTAGAACATATGACACATAACACAGTTGTCCTGTCACGTGTTATCCAATGATGATTCAGCTTCCAATGTGTAGGTGGAGAAAAAAACTCAAAATCAGGAAGCCTATTAATAAAGCATTCAGGAATTTAGAGAGAATAACTGGAATCAGGGTTGTAGTTAGCAGAGACAGAACTAGATCTGAGAGATATTTAGTGTGTAAAATCAACTGCATTTCAGGCAACCAGAGCTCTAGAGGCGCTGGACAGATGGTTCAGTGGTTGGGAACACTGGACACTCTTCCAGAGGACCTGGGCTGGAGTGCCAGCGTCCAAATGGCAGCTCACAACCGTCTGAACTCCAGTTCTGGGGAATCCCATAACTTCTTCTGGCCTCAAAGGGCACCAGGCACCCACGTGGTACAGAGACACACATGCAGGCAAAACCACCAAACACATACTTCTCTTTTTTAAAATGAGAGATCTAGAGAGGTTTTTATGGGAGTCAGGAACTCAGAGAAGAGATCTGAATTGCATACATTGGGAGGCTTTATGAGGAATCAGTGACTGAATTCACAACATAGATGGTAATGGACAGGGGCTGTGTGTTGTGGGCAGCCAGGATGACGGTGGATGGAAACAGAGACCTGAGATGGCTCCGTGCGTAGACTGCTGCACAGGCATCAAGACTTGAATTCTGATCGCTGTAGCTAGAGTTTTCCTGCCTTGCCCACAGTCAGGACAAATCTTTGTCACCCGCCAGTCCCACAGCCGCTCAGACCCAACCAAGTAAACACAGAGACTTATATTGCTTACAAACTGTATGGCCGTGGCAGGCTTCTTGCTAACTCTTCTTATAGCTTAAATTAATCCATTTCCATAAGTCTATACCTTGCCATGTGACTGGTGGCTTGCTGGCGTCTTCACATGCTGCTGGTCATGGCAGCGGCTGCAGTGTCTCTCTGCCTCAGCCTTCTGCTTCCCACAATTCTCTATCCTTCCCCCACCTACTTCCTGCCTGGCCACTGGCCAATCAGTGTTTTATTTATTGACCAATCAGAGCAATTTGACATACAGACCGTCCCACAGCAGATCGCCACCACCTTTGTGAAAAGCTGGACATATAAAGCCAGTTGTAACCTGCGCCATTATTCTGAGCCAACACAGCAGGAGCCTGGGTCTCGCTGGCCAGCCAGTCTAGCCAATTGTGAGCTCCAGGTTCAGTGAGACCTTGCCTCAAAAATTAAAGTGGAGGGTGATAGAGGACTAATTCCTCACACGCACTCTCTAGGATGCACAAACTCAAAAACGGAAGGAAAAGGGGGAGGGGCAAGCGGACAAGGGCGCATAGAGGGCGTAAAAAGGGTCCTAGGATCCAACTGGGAAGGTTATCTACATCTTAAGAATTTTAAGCAAGTGGAGCAATCAATACACGCCAAAATTGGTTCTTAAAGTCCCAGAAGACAGGATGGTTTCCACTGAGGCCCAAAATGCAGCGTTTCCAAAAGGAGGAGAGAGCACGTGTCAGTGATTCTGGCTGGGCGACCAGTCAACATGATCTAAAACTGGGCATTAGACCTGGTGAAACATGGGCAATATGTGTTCGGGGAAAGCCCGGGAAATGGAATGAACCGGGAAGCAGAGGGTGGAACGCGTGCTGGTGAGAACCTCGGGGACATCATCCACTGGAGAAGGAACTTAGGCACCTTCGAGCGCTGCCAGGAAGAGGCGGAACAGTGAGAAACGGCCAAGGGAGAATCAGACGACCAAAGAACCCCACGGTGCCGCCGCCCAGCGGGTCCCTTCTGCACTTCGTACTCCCCTCTCTCCTGCGTCATCAACCTCTCCTCCCGGGCAAGCTTCGTCTTTCGCGGCGATTGCTATATAACTCCTTCCGGGTCGGGGGTGGGGTGGAGGGGGTAGGGAGGAGGGGGGGCGGTTAGTTCACCTAGTCCTGAAATTCGCGTGAACTGAGGCGCGTAGTCGCGACCGGTATTTAAATCTCGCGCAGGCGTGTTAGTTTCCTGTCGCTATGCGGGTGCTCGTGGGTGAGGGCGGGCGGAGAGAGGAGTCGCGGGCGGGCTGAGAGCTGGGAGACCAGCCCCACTGGGCGCGATCTTCTAAGCAAGCAACCTAGCCTTGGTTCCCCAGCCCCCAGGGCCGAAGCCCTGACACCCTGGGACCTGTGTCCCCGCTGCAGGGCGGGGTGGGGTGGAGGAGAGGCCTGGTGTCAGAGGAGACAGGCCTGCCTCCACTCGGGGGTATACACACGTTGTGCTCTCCCATCAGGTGGCGGGACGGGGTTCATTGGCACAGCCCTAACCCACCTGCTGAAAGCCCGGGGCCACACCGTGACGTGGGTCTCCCGGCAGCCAGGGCCGGGTCGGATCACGTGGGTACGTCCAGCCTCTGCAAGGTGTGTGGGAGGGCAGTTTGCGGAGGCAGGGAAGGACAGGGCCAGGAGGTTCTGTGCCTTTCTCCAACAGAATGAGCTCATTAGGTCGGGGCTGCCCCTCTGCGATGTCGTCATCAACCTGGCTGGAGAGAACATCCTCAACCCTCTGCGAAGGTCAGCGGGGCCATAAAGCAGTATCGCCTGCCCAGAGGGAGAGGGTCCACTGCTGTGAGCTGTAAATGGTAGACATGTACTGTGCCTCGCTTGACCTTGGAGCCTGTTCTATACCCGTGTCCTAAGAAAGACATACATAGTCCATGCCTATCATGGAGAGGGGAAAGTCTTAACCTTTCCTAGCCACCCTGAGTTATGCATTCGAACAGTCAGGGCAAGTTGTGACGATATGGGTTGGATGCATGTCTGTACTTCTGACCTTTTATCTTCTCTCCAGATGGAACGAAACTTTCCAAAAAGAGGTTCTTACCAGCCGCCTGGATACCACCCACTTGCTAGCTGAAGCCATCACCCAAGCCGCCCACCCTCCCCAGGCATGGATCCTAGTCACAGGTGTAGGTATGCCCCCAAATCACCAACCTCTTCCATTAACAGGGAGAAAGCAGCTCGGGCCCTTGGGGCTAGCCACCCCCCACTGCAGCACCTTAGAGCGTAGATCCTTTCCGGTATAGCTTCTAGGCCCTCCAGCCACAGCAGGTTTCTCCCAACCTCTGTATTTTCACTGTGTGGTATTTCTGGGTGTGAAGGGAGTGGGGAGTGTACGTGGCTAGAGACTCAAAGCTAGAAGTCCTTATCAGAAGCCCTCAGAATGATGCCAGTCCTAATGCTGAGGTAGTCTACCTACTCCCAAGTCCCTTGCTTTTTGGACCACAGTTCTTTATGAACAGCCTCCTATCGGTGTGTCGCCCTTGAGACCACATCATTGTAAACAATTAAAATGGAAGTAGTAGCCACCATACTAAGTAATTTATACATGTTATTTTAATCCTTGCAACAACCTTATGAGGTAGGTACAGTTACTCCCATATTGAAGATACAAATGGTTCACACAGAGAAGTAACTTGCCAGAAAGTCACAGACATCAGGAATGGGGGAGCTCAAGCAGCCTGGCACCCAGGTTTCTGTCCCTAACCACTACAAGCTAGCAGCCTCTGGGTATAGCCCTGCAGCCAAAGGCTAGACTTGCAGGCAGGAACACATGAAGCTCAAGGGGGAAAGTCACGGTCCTTTCTTCTCCTGTGGAGAGCCAAAGGGTCAGAGAGAATGAGGCTAGGGAGCCTTGAACTGCGGAGAGCCCAGCGGGACAGGGCCAGCCAGAGCAAATGACTGCTCTCCCGTGGCAGCTTACTACCAGCCAAGCCTGACGGAGGAGTATGACGAAGACAGCCCGGGAGGGGATTTTGACTTCTTCTCCAACCTGGTAACCAAATGGGAAGCAGCAGCCAAGCTTCCTGGAGAGTCTACACGCCAGGTCGTGGTACGTTCAGGTGAGGACCGAGGGCCTGGGAACCAGGCAAAGTGGAAGATCTGTGGGCCGGGGAGGGCTGAGCTTACAGTGAGAGGACACGTCACTCTAGCTAACCTAGAGAGGGAACGTCCCAGGAAGGTCCATAACCCTCAGCTCTCTCCACTCCAAATCGACACGGGAAGAAAGCGAGGAAGGGAAAAGAGAAATCAGAGTAGTGCAGCTTGTCAGGGCTAAGCAACCTTCCTGTACCACCTCTCTTGCCTGCTTTAGGGGTTGTGCTGGGCCGAGGGGGTGGTGCCATCGGCCACATGCTTCTGCCCTTCCGCCTGGGCCTGGGAGGCCCCATTGGTTCAGGTCACCAGTTCTTCCCCTGGATACATATTGGTGACCTGGCAGGAATTCTGACTCATGCCCTTGAAGCGGACCACGTCCAAGGAGTCCTGAATGGGGTGGCTCCAGCATACACCACTACCAATGCCGAGTTTGCCCAAGCCTTGGGTGCTGCCCTGGGCCGCCCAGCCTTCATACCTGTCCCCAGCACTGTGGTACAAGCAGTCTTTGGACGAGAACGTGCCACCATGCTGTTGGAAGGCCAGAAAGTGGTCCCACGGCGGACACTGGCCACTGGCTACCAGTATTCCTTCCCAGAGTTGGGGGCTGCCTTGAAAGATGTTGTCACCTAAGTGGAGGACCCCAAGGCAGGAGCTGAGGCCTGTTCCTACATACTGAGGATGGGTTCAGGTGAGCCCTGTAGTTGTGAACAGAAGCCATCTATCTGGGTCTTCGAACCTCTGCTCCTCACTTCCTTCCCGAATTGTTGGTCCATCCCCATCTGAGGAACTCCAGTCAAGGTTGCAATCTCATTCTAACCTTAACCTCTTCAGCTTCTTGTGGGTCACACTGTTGCCCCAGTTCTCCTCTATGCTGTGTGGAGAAAGTTCTAAGTTATGGCAATAAAGTATATCACTAGCTTCAGCTGTCTCTTTGGCTTAGATTCTCCTAGAACTTCTCTTAAGAACTAGATTTTACTCCAGATGGCTCTTCTTCCTAAATGAGGTTCTGAATGGTATAACATGCAATCTCTCTCTTTCTTGGTATCTCTTTCCAAATGAGCTGGTGAGAAATGAGGTTATGACCGAGGTTAAAGACAATACATATAAGGATCTATTTCCAGTGAGTTCCGGTGCCACCCCAACCACCAGTTCAGAGGATGCCAGCAAACGTGGGGGAAGGCCCTGTACGTTAGCCTTCAGCATTTCACAGTGACAGTGAATTAATGTAGCAAACACATGCAGGTCCCGCCTCATACTGCAGAAACACAGAGCCAATGTCCCTCTATAAGCCTAGGATTTGTCTCTCATCTGCTAGGAACACTTCAGCCTTCCAGGGCCCACAGCATAAAAAGGAAGCTAATTCTGGCCTTCTCTACACCCACCACTATGGCAAGTGAAAAGAGCAGTTGAAAAGCAGTTCGACTGGCAACCAGTTCAGACCAGTCACTGTTTCCTGGGCACTGAGAAGAGTCACTGTCATTTCCCTGATCAGTCTGTCTCCAATGCAGCTGTCCCAGCCTGAGTCAATCTGGGACTCTATCTGGGATAGAGGTGAAAACTGCCCAATGACACAGGCAAAGACACTGGCACCTAGGGACCCTCTCTCTGATCACTGAGCTCCACACACAGTCAACTCTCTGTGTCACTTGAAGTCAGCCAAACAGAAAAGAATCTAATTCAGGGGCTTGCTACAAGGTCCCAAACAGCTGAACCCAGGGGCACCTGCCTTACCTCTTGATCTGAGAAGTTGACTAGCTCTGAGTTATTCCTGGGGAAGGTAAAAGTAATAGAAGCATGTTACTACACTGGACAAGAAGCTACTGGAACAACTACATCCAGGTTAGGAATGTGCCACCTTACAGAGTAAATTCCCTGGCAGAGGAATCAAGCAGATGCAGCACAATGACTTGTGGGAATCAGGATGTAAACAGTTGGTCATGATAGGTCAGTGGAGTTGATCTGTGACCAATCAGGTGTCTTTTCCCAGAAACTAGTTTCTTCACCATACACAAAGCCCAATGCAACCTCCGCCTTCCATAAAGGAAATATTAGATAGAGCCCACTAACATTGTTGCTGTAAAGCATGGCTTCACCACCAGAGAGAGGGTTTAACCAGGGCCTTTCTGACACATTTATGAGTCTGTAAACAAACAATTGAATGCAGCTGACCAGCTGCCACTTCTAGGAACCCTGAGAGTATTTAGGTAATTGGACAATCAACCCTAACAACTACTTTGTTAATATGTGTTTTGAAGGTTGCTGGAAAAGGATGCAGCCATTGCAGGGCACGTTCTGCTGAAAACCCAGTGTTACACTGAGGTACGGACTGTGGACACCTCTGACCAGGACGTGTAGGGTAGGGAGCCTATGCAGCCCCAGGCAGACACACCTGAGACATGATCCAAGATCACTTCCTCACAGGAGCCTGCCTCTGTTCTCATCATTCCTCTCAAAGGTTTTTTTTTTTTTTTTTTATGCCTAATATCTAGACATAGTAAAGGCCAAGCGACTCCGCCCAGGTCACAGGCAGACATACCTGAGACTGGGACCCCCGCCCCTCTGCCTTCTGGTCTCTGCTGTCCCAATGCAACAGCCCACACAGCACTGTGGCCCCTGCAGATCCCAGCCAGCTCAGCCTCTCCTAGGAACCCAGAAGGATGCCGCCTTCCTCAATTTAGCCCTCTGTGCCACCTCCAGCTTACCCTAGGCTCCAACTCAGTTTACCTTGGAGGTGAGGCCAACGCTCCCAGTCTTCAGGAGGAGCGTCTACACCCTACAGAAACCCTTTGCAAAGATGAGGTTCGGGGGGTTCGATCTGATCAAACCTAAGAGCTGGTTGCGGTCCTGGCTCAGCTTGAGTCACTTTTTATGGACCTGTACTCAAAGTACCCCAAGGCAAGATTATTCCCACACTCAAATCCCCTTCTCAAGCCAAAGCACCATCTGGGTCACAGTCTGAGCAGCAGAGGGGACTGTAAAGAAGGGGCTGGGCTGGGCTGGGCTGGGCTGGGGGACGCTGAATCTGGTAGGGCAGCAGCTAGGCAAGCAAGTAAGGCTCAGAAGTTGAGGCTCAGCAGGGCCTCCGAAAGTTGGTTAATATCCCGGCAGTATGGCTCCCGCTGCAGGATGAAGTCCACCTTGTGGTCCTGACCCCAAAACACCTCCAGCAGCTGGCGCCGGAGCCGCTCTGTCTCCCGGGTCTTCCGAATGCCCCCGCTGCCTGTTTCCTCTTCCTTCCCCTGCTTCCCCTGCTGCTGATTCCCATGCTCTGGGGGGCCTCTGGGGGGCTGGTGAGCCTTAGAAGAGCCCTGTTTCCTGGAGAAAAGCAGAGTAAACATGGATGCACTCTGGAGAAAAACTCGGTCTCAGGG
Organism: Peromyscus leucopus; assembly: GCF_004664715.2. Classification (NCBI taxonomy): domain Eukaryota; kingdom Metazoa; phylum Chordata; class Mammalia; order Rodentia; family Cricetidae; genus Peromyscus; species Peromyscus leucopus. Next base: position 67,910,661 of record NC_051070.1, read on the forward strand.
AGCCTCATCCAGACTGACCGACGATGTCCAGCTTCAGGAGATGAATTTGTGAAGTTTCCTAAGCCGGCCACCGAGTGGCAGTATCAACCCACTAGGAAGACAACCCTAATGAGAAGTAGTCCTGCTTAATCGCTTGCTTAATGAGCCAACAAAAAGGTGTGGGGGTACAACTGGCTAGCATGACGTGCAAACATCTCCCAAATCACTCCATCAAACACACTGACCAGAGAGAAAAATCAAAGTTTCTCTCCCTAGTACAAAGCTCTGTGTCAGGGTTCTCTGGGGGGACTTTAAAGGGCAGCCCCTCAAACTCAATACTACTGCAGAATTAAGCTGGCCCCAAACTGCAACACTCCCATCCAAGCCTCCGATCCTTAAGAGGAGCGTATCGACAGGCTGCGGGCAGAAGCAGGGGCATTACCTGTCTGTCTTCTTCAGGAACTCATCCAGGGTGGGGCCATTTCGCCCCAGGGGGTCATCTGGGACCATGAAGAGGTTCCCCACAAAGGTGAAAGGCAGCAGGCTGGATGAGGAAAGAGGGAGTCACAGAAATGACCTTGCCTACCTTGCCGAGACCGACACCACCCGGAGCTCCTGGCTATCATCCTTTGAGGCATCTTCAAGCCCATCCCCAGGATTCTCACCCAGTGGCCTGAGAAGAGCTGGTTTTAGAGAAAGGCCTGAGTCGGTGCCCTATCCTCACCGCTCTCTGATGATCGCCATCCACTTGTCAGACTCCTCTGCCAGGTCCCGGAACTGGTCATTGGAGACAATGATCCCATCAGTCTCTTCAGCCAGCTTCACCATGAACCTGTCTCCAAAAAAACACAGAAACCATTCTGGGATTCTCCAAGGATCGATCCCACAATACGCTATCAATGCCTGTGACCCAATGCTGGTGATGGAGGCCATCTCCAGACTCGTTTATTCAAGTGAAGAAGGGTGATGGGGGGCTTCTTGGGAATTGAGCCCAGACCCTCATGCATCCTAGGCAAGTGCTTTACCACTGAGATGATGGGTAGGTAGACAGACAGACAGACAGACCAAGGGAGTGGGAATCAGAGACAGGCAGGGTATGGTGGCGCACACCTTTAATCCCAGCACTCAGGAGGCAGAGACAGGTGGATCTCTTGAGTTCTAAGCCAGCCTGGTCTACTTAGTTCCAGGACAGCCAGGGCTACATAGGGAGACTCTGTCTCAAAAACAAACAAATAAAAAAGTTGGAGACAGGATCTTGTTAAGTTACTCGGTCTAGCCTTGAATTCACTCTGTAGCCCCAGCAGGCTTTGAACTCTCAATCTTCCTGCCTCAGCCTTCCAAGTAGTTGGGATATTAAGCTCCTCCCCTCTCCATCCCCCAGCCACAAGTGACTAACGAGACATAGGCACCAGAGTTAGAGGAGAACAGTGATGAGCCCAAGGTAGTCTCCCAACAGCATCCCATTCACCACAGGCCTTTACTGAACACTGAGAAACAGTAAAAGCTAGCTATAACTTTCTCCTGCCCCGCCAGTCACTCACAAATCTGCATTCCTCCTCGGACCTTCCCACGCCGCCTTTCTTTCCAGGGCCACAATCACCTTAATAATTCAGACATTAAAACTAAGACTGCTACCAGGCTCCCACCACCTCACCTGCCTCACCTCACCATCCTCCGGTCTCACCTGCTCTTGCCCTACACAGAGCTCTTCCCCACCTGCCCTTCACCCCAACCCAGCCCAAGTGAGCGGCCGTGAATAAGGTCCACATGTCCAGGCTGGCAGCTAAGGCCTCTAGAATCCACCTCCACGTCCCCTTTACAGCCTTTTCTCTGCCGGTATTCCCTAATGCACCCTCAACTGGAGTTGAGATCAATGATCAGACTGCACTCTTAACACGTCCTCCGCTCTCTGGCTTCAGTTTCTCAAACTATCCCCTCCATCTCAGAGTGTACCCCAAACCTTTACCATGGCAGCCACCTAAGGAACTTGCTTTCTGGGAGCTGGCAGTGTCGCTCAGCTGGCAGAGCGCTCACCTAGCTGCAGCAGGCCCTAGGTTCAATCTCCGGCACCACATAGGCTGGGCATGGAAACATACACCAGCACTCGGGAGGTGGGGACAGGACAATCAGAAGCTCAAGGCTGTCCTTAGTCACACAATGAGCCTGAGACCAACCTGGCTACATGAGACCTTACCTCAAAAAATAAATAGAAAAATAAAATGGTCCAGTTATAAGGTTTATTTCTCATGCATACAGGTGCTTTGTCTGCATGTATGTCTGCAGACCAGAAGAGGGCATCAGATTGTGAACTGTCGCGCTGGTGCTGGGAATTGAACTCAGGACCTCTGCAAGAGCAACCAGTGCTCTTAACTGCTGAGCCACCTCTCCAACCCCAAAACTATAAAGTTTTTTAAAGACACCTGAGCCCCACTTTAGTAACTTTCTGGTTTTGTTTTATTTTTGAGACATGAGCTCACATAGCCCAGACTTGCCTCCAACTTACTGAATAGCTGAAGCTAACCTCAAACTTCCTGCCTCTGCCTCTACCTCCCAAGTATTGGCATTTAAAGGCATTTGCCACCATGGCCAGGTCCCATTTTACTAATTCTCCATCCACAGAGTAAGATTCACAAGGTGGTGGGGAATGAACTAACTTTTGAAAGGTTTAAAAATCAAAGAGATCCAGCCCATCCCACATCCTTCTCAATCAAAACTCCCAACCCCTTCCTTCCTGTAACACCCAGTCACAACAAGGCTCCCTTCCGTGAGTTCCTGTAGTGCTTGATTTACAGGAGTTTTTATTGTTGTTCACTTCGTTTGGGGCCTTCTGAAGCCAAGGACCAACTCTTGCCCCAGGGTTCTTTCTCCAAGTCATGTACCTAGTCTGAAGTGGGCAGTCGGTGTCTGAAAGGCACTGTGGTACAGAGAAGACCGGGAATCGGGATTTGGTAGAACAGGTGTGTGGGAAACAAGCTAAGGGGGTGCTGTGCTACCTCAAGTACACAAAAGGTGCTTTCTAGTTAAGGACTTCCGGCTCTCATGTTAGGCTACATCCTGCTCAGCACACTCGTTCAGCAGGCTTTGTTGTGCTCTGCTGTGCTGACTTACACCATAATGAAGAGAACGTCCAAGTCTGTATCATGTATCCACTAGGTTCTACACCACTATGCATTAAAACTGACTCAGTCCTCACTATCAATTCTGTTACAATGTCGATGTGGACAAAAAGTTACTATCTTAGATGAACTAAAATCTAGGCCTTAAAACAAAATAACAGCACTTGGGAGGCAGAAGCAGAAGGATGACCACAAGCTCAAAGCCAACCTGGCCCACAGGTGAAGTACCAGTCCAGCCCAGGGCTACCAAGTGAGATCCTGTCCAAAAAAGTAACAGTGGCATCAGGAGAGTCCTGGCTGGTTTTCTGTCAACTTGACACAATATACAGTTATCTGGGAAGGGGACCCTTAATTGAGAAAATGACTCCATTAGATTGCCTGTAGGCAAGGGTGAGGGCCATTTTCTTGATTGCTAATTGATAGAGGAAGGTCTGGCGACCTGGAGGCATTGCCCCCTCTAGGCTGGTGGCCCTGGGTGGTATTAGAAAGTGAGCTGAGCAAGCCAGTAAGTATCATTCCTCTGTGGTCTCTGCACCGGTTCCTGCCCCTGATTTCCAATCAGAGATGGACTATTACCTGAAACTTTTAAGATACATAAACCCCCTCCTCCCAAGTTTCTTTGGATCACAGTAATTATCACAGTATCAGAAATCTAAGACAAGAAGAAAGTTAAGTACCTCTTGTAAAATACTATTGACTTCTAAGGAGTAAAAGTTAAATGTCTGGAAAGATAAAACACACCACTAAGCTGGTTGGTTTTTAATTGTGAACTTAATTTAACACAGTCACCTGAGAAGAGTTCACACTGAGGGATCGTCTAGATTGGGCAGTCTGTAAGGATGTGGCTAATTACAGTGGAAAGACCCGACCACTGTGAGTGCCACCATTCCCTAGGCAGGGGATTCTGGACCCTACGAGTAGAGGAAGCAAGGTGAGCACTATCGTGTATGCATTTGGTGCTCTCTCGTCCTGGTTACGAATGCGATGTGACCAGCTCCCGTAAGTTCCTGCTACTGTGACTTCCCAGTTATAATGGATTGTAACCTGGACCTGGGAGCTAAAATAAACCCTCCTTAAGGTTTTTTGTTTTTTTTTTTTTTAACTTTTCTGGACTCTGTGGACACCAAGCATGCACATAGTGCACATACATACATATAGGCAAAACATTACTACACATAAAAAATTTTTTTTTATTTTACACAAAAATTAGGAAAACTTAAACTAGTTAATCAGCTTTAAAATGTATATATTTCCACACCATGTGTGTACAAGTGTAGCAGGAGGACACCCTATGATTTCTGTTTAGCCTATATGGTAACTTTTGTCCAGGGAGTTAACCACTTACCCTTTGTATCTGCCTCTGTAAATAGTGATAATATTTCATGCATCTCTTTTTTCCTTTCTTTTTTCTTTTTAGTTTATTGAGACAGGGTCTCATTTTGTAGTCCAGGCTAGCCTGGAACATACTTTGTAGCTCATGCTGGCCTCAAATGCATAGGGATTATCCTGCCTCAATCTCACGTGCTGGGATTACAGGCGTGACTACCACACCCAGCTTCATGCAACACTTAACTGGGCCCATGCAATGTTAAGAGGGAATTGTCACTAGACTCTTGCTTAGCTGCAGGAATGAGGCAAGCACATACCTTATCTTCTTTTGATATTCACAAGGAGGGTGAATGAATGGAGAAGGATCCTGAGACAAAGAGGTTGATTCACTAAGAGGTGGGGCCGAGGCCATGGAGAGCAGATCAATAATGAAACCTGGAGCCCTAGTTCTGACATTCTGTTCCATTCTGCGTCTGGTGATCTCTCACTGAACGGTGTTCTAGGCAGTCCTAGTATTCAAAGACTGTGTTTCTGCATTTTATTTATTTTGAAGGTTTACTCTCCCTTTCCCAGAATGTTCGAAGAATTTCTCTACGTTTGGAAATTCTGCCAGCCATTCATGTCACCGGCTTTCCTAGCTCTCCGTTACACCGGCATTTTCTAGACAGTAAACACAAGGTGAATGATGAGCAGGCAAACAGAGTTGTCTCCAGTCCGTCTCATGTCACCTGCAGAGCTCATTTACCTCTCCCATCTTAGGTCCCACGGACACTAACTCCCCTTCTGAGGCTGGAAGACAGAAGTCAGGAGTATCTCTCTCCTACTCAAAGTCCCACTGAGACTCCTTAAATGTCAAACTTGGGGCCAGGGGAGGAGCAAATACCTGTCATCATAGGAAGAAATCCTCTTGCCATCCATGACTCGTGAGGGTGTCAGGGAAAGCAGACTCAGTGAGTACAGCTTCTGCAGGAAGTGACTCTCTACAGAACAAGATATACAACAGGGTTCTCCTCGAGGCAGACACAGTCTCACCCAGGACCCGGATGGCCAGACCCAACTTACCTCTGACCTTGGAATCCTTACTGAAGCGCCACTGCGGCACAAAGACGGTTATGTCACGGTGCCCGCGATCCCAGAAGTACTGCACAGCAAGAGCAATGCCTCGGCTTGAAAAGTAGTGCTGGAGGCCGTGCCTGCAACGGAAAGGGTCAGCACTCAGGACCCAGAGGACGCCGCACTACCCGCCCCGCCCCTCGGCAGAGGTCTCCAGAAGAAACCAAGATGCCCGGCTCATCCTCCCTCCTCAGACCTCCGCCTCACCAGCTACTTACACCATGGCCACGTTGCTGCCATCGATGACAATGTGACGGAGATCTGGCTGGCCGGGCACATTGGCAAGGCACAGGGTGAAAGGATCCTGTAAGGCTTCCTGGAACCGCTGAGTGCCAGTCACCAAGTTGCCCCCTCGAGTGCCTCGTTTCCATGGAGACCCTCGACTTCTAGCGCCAGCCTGTTGCTTGTCTCCCCTGTCTCCCCGATCTCGGTCCCCACAGTGCCACGGGGGTTCCGGCGCAGGTGGGGGGCTAGGTACTCTTGGGGGTGAGGTATTCCCATTATGGAGCCGCTGGAGGAGAGAGGCTCCCCGAGTTGGAGCTGCCCTCTGAGGGGGCACATGGGCACCGGAAGGTTCATCCTGCATAGGGAACCCTCCTCTTTGCTGAGGCCCCTCCTCCTTCCCCGAGGCCTTTCCCTTCAAGGGTGCTGCTGCCTCTTCTGCTCCTGCGCCTGCCGGTTGCGACTTAAAAGCCACCCCTCTCTCCCAGACGTGTTCCCCAGGCGGCTCCTTCCGCCCTGGATACATGTCCCTGACACCATCCTGTTTCCTTCCCCTCTTCTCCATAGTGTGACTTTCTCCTCTTGCTGCCCTTGACTCTCCCCACCCCGCCACTCCAGTGCCCGGGGGTTCCCCACCTTCATTCAAGGGAGCCCTAACTCCCTGGAACTGAGCACTCCACAGGCCCGGGCTCCCCTGCTCACGAGAGGGCAGCGCCTGTGGCCCCTGCTCTCTGGATGCCTCCTGTACCAGGCTTAGGAGCTCCTCCTGGACAGCCAGGGGCAGCTGCAGCAGGGCCTCTGTGTAGGCATCCACCCTGGTCTGCAGCAGGGCCGAGAAGTCTCTCAGCACTCCAGCACTGGCAGAGGCTCCAGGACAAGACGGCAGCTGAAGATCCCAGCTCAGCCGCTGCATTAACTCCTCCACCCGGCTCTGGGCCATCACAAATGCCTCAGTGAGGCCACTGATCATCAGAGAGCCGGGAGCCAGGGGCACCAGGTGGGCAGACGTGCTCCAGGACAGGCAGTCAAGGAAGAGGCCTTGGGCTCCCTGGAAGACGCAGTGCAGTCTGGGTGGGAAGCGGATTTCACTCTGCAGTTCTGGGCTGCAGAGCCCCTTCAGGTATTCCTAGATGGGAAGGTCAGAGAGGAAACTTCTAGAAGCCATCCCCTCAGGTTCATTGTTCTCCCTGAGCCCCAGGGGCTTGCATCATCCAAGTAGCTACTGTTATTATTCCCATTGTAGACAGAAGGCTGTCAAGTCCTCCTCGAGGCCAAAGAAAGCAATGTGGCCAGCCTCCTCCTACACCCACTCCCAGTGAATTCCTTGGCAAGGACTACCTACACAGTGGGATTACTCTACTATCCATCCCCAAGAGCACAAAGTAATCGGTTTCCAAATGCCTGCAGTACCTGGGCCATCAGGGCAGAAGTGAAACCAAAATTCTACATGAAAAGAATTGCCGAGTTCCTCAAAGCTCAGGTCAGAGGCAGTCGGTAAGGCAGCCAAGAGGCAGAGATCCTCCCCAACCCCTCCTCCGATTCTGCCTAGGGGAGGGGCAGGCTCCTAAGAGGCGCTGGAAGAGGAGTTCACCTTGGCTCTGCAGACATTTTCTTTGGGGCCCTCAAGCTGCAGCCAGATGTGAGGGTTCTCTGGGCAGTCTCTGGAAAGGACGCTCATTCCCACGCTGAAGATGCGCTCCACGCGAGCCTGCTGCTCCCGAACCTTGTCCTCTGCGACCGCAGACACCGCAAAGCGGTCAGGGGTCGGGGAAGCAAACCCCCAAGTAGACATGGCTTCTTCCTGGGGTCCTGGAAGGGCAGAGGCAAGCTCAGTCTCCGTCTCCCTTCAACCCGAATCCTAATCACGCGGCCTACATACACCCAACAATCAACAGGTCGCACCTAGTTACAGGCCCGGTAAACAACCCCAGGAGGTGGCACGTCCACCTCGCGGGTGGAGAGGATGGAAAATGATCTGTACACAGGCCTCTCCCGGAGAGGAAATCCTTCGTAAACAAGGCTATCTGGGATGGGCGACTGGCCTGAGAACACCGATGACCACCGCCCTGAGAGAGGAAGGGGGAAGAGGCCTCCAGCTCATTCTGGGGATCCTAAGAAGTGAGTGGGTGGGGGGAAATCCTCAAAGCTCAGAGGTCTCTGCAATTTCTGAGTAGAAGAGAGCCTCTTTGGAGACGAACACCCGCCGGAGGCTGTAACTGGGTAGTCCTGGGAGGGGGTGCCCTTGTCTGCCATGTTCTTTCTCTAGCCACGCCCACCTCCCCGCCCCCCTTCTCGGAGACGTCCACCGCCAAGCGTCCCACCCAGGGCCCGGGAGCAGGCCCGCCCTCCCGCGGACGGCCGTGGTGGCCGTCCCCAGCCCGACCACCCTCGGGCCGCGGCTTCCAGCTCCCCAGCGCCGGGAAGGGGCGCGCCTACCGCCCAAGCCGCGAGTTCCTCCTGCTCTTCTGGGTGCCCGGAGGGGGGGCCCCCGCGCTCCTCCCGCGCCCCAGGGATCTGGGGCCGGGGGCGAATCTGGGAGGACCTCTGGGCTTCCTCACCCTACCTAGACGGGTCTCGTCAACATTGCGTTCTGTTTTTGGACTCCACTTCCCGGCCTGGGGCGGAGTCAGCCCGGCTCCTCCCCCGCCAGGGCTGCGCTGGCTGGGGCTCAGGGCAGCGCTGCGTGCTTCTTCCCGCGCCCGCCCGACCGCCCTCCCTCCCTCCCTCCCTCCCCGGCTCCGCCTGCTGCCCTGCGGCCGACCAGCCCGCCCTCCACATTCCCCGCGGGGCCTAGCGGGTCGCCAACATTCTCCATCCCACGCCCACAACGCCTCCCGCCAACTCTCCCGCTCGCCTCCCAGCGTGTTCTGCACAGTCGTCGAAGGTGCCAAGAGGGCAAGTGACTGGTCCAGAGTCACAAGAGAATACTGCCCTTGGCACAAGCACTTTCACCAAGTAGATTGTGGGGAAGAGGAGGACGCGCCTTCCAACAAAAAGAGAGATTCCACGGGAAAAGACCGTGAGGAGTTCTGGAAAGGAGAGGATGAGGAAGGAGCTGCAGAAACTTCGTCTAGCGTACACACGCACACAGAGGGAGGTTGCTCTCCATCACCCACTGTCCCGCCTCCCTGCTTCAGAATCTGGCTGGAGCCCTCCCGTCCTGTCTCTGTCCCTGTTCTCCCTCTCAGAGCCCAACTGCTGTCACTCCGCGCTCTGCCAAGGAGGAGGGAACCGCAGTGATAGCGGGAGTGAGGAGAGGCCAGGCAGAGCTGTGGGACACAAACAGAGGGAAGGAGGTGCCCACACTAGGTGACAGACCCATAGAGAGGACAGAGGAGCAGGGCAGGAGGAACTGGAAGCCTGAAGCAGAGGAGGGAGAGCAGAAGACAGGGAAAGCTGAGAGGTACAGAGGTACCGAGCCGGGATGGCCACCAACCGGCCCAACCCCAAGCTGCCCTTGGCCCTGGTGCTTCTGACCCTAGGGGCTGGGTGGGCTCAAGAAGGGTCGGAGCCTGTCCTGCTGGAGGGGGAGTGCCTGGTGGTCTGTGAGCCGGGCCGACCTGCTGCGGGGGGGCCTGGAGGAGCAGCCCTGGGAGAGGCACCCCCAGGACGAGTGGCGTTTGCTGCAGTCCGAAGCCATCACCATGAACCAGCAGGGGAAACCGGCAATGGCACCGTCGGCGCCATCTACTTCGACCAGGTAATACCCTTGCCCCTGCCCAGAGGACCTGCCAGGACCTGGGCTTTCCTGTCCAAGCCCGCTCTGCATCCCTCAGCCTTCAAGGGAACCATATCCCTTCACCTATGATGGCCAGCTGTTTGCCTCCTTTCACTCACACACACACCTATCTTACTTAGCCACGTCTCATAATTTTTGAATCCACAAATTCCTGTCACACCTGCTTGCCACCCCTTTTCCCCTTACTCATGGCACAAATGCCAACCCCAGTGATGTCCCTGAATCCCACTCAATAGGATCTGCTTCCCTCAGGTGCTGGTGAATGAGGGTGGTGGCTTTGATCGGACCTCGGGATGCTTCGTGGCCCCTGTCCGTGGAGTCTACAGCTTCCGATTCCATGTGGTAAAGGTGTACAACCGACAGACTGTCCAGGTGAACCGAGGGCCAGCCCCATCTCCAGGGGGAATGAAGGGTCATAAGCAGAATGCAGCACATCCCTGGGTACCCCTTCTGTTGACCTGTATCCTGGGGACCATGAGCAAAGGAGGGAGGGTCCTGGCTAGCAGGGTATGGCAGATATGCAGAGCCCAACACCGGCCACCCCTCAGCCCTCACAGGAGAGCCCATTAAGCCTCTGGTTCCCAAAAGGAAGCCCCTGGGAAGATGAGGGTCCTGAGCTAAGGGCTTGGAAATAGATCCTAACTGAGCTCCCCTCCCTAGGTGAGCCTGATGCTGAATACATGGCCAGTCGTCTCAGCCTTTGCCAATGACCCTGATGTGACCCGAGAGGCAGCCACAAGCTCTGTGCTGCTTCCCCTGGACCCTGGGGACCGTGTGTCCCTGCGCCTCCGTCGGGGGAATCTCCTGGGTGGCTGGAAGTATTCAAGCTTCTCTGGCTTCCTCATCTTCCCACTCTGAGAACTCAAGCCTTTGAAAGACAGATATCTAGCATCTGGCCACCCTGCCCTGCCCTGCCCCGCCCCAGAAACAAGCGTCTTTGGAGCGAGAGAAAGGCCCCCTCAGGCTGCCTATAGCCCACCTCCTTGCATGAGATCCTGTTCCATACACCCGAGGCTAAGAGTAGACAAGAGCTGAGCTATGGACTCTCTAGATGGAACACTCCTCACCACTACCACTCCGGTTGCCCTCCCAGCCTCCTGCTGCCCCTCTCCTGCCTCAGTTCTGGCTTTGGCAGAGCAGGATTTGGCAGGAGAGAAGCTGACACTACTCCCCAGGCTCCACTCCTCCTGTTCTCCACCCCGCGCAGTGCTATTTGGTGACAGGTGGCACAGGTAAACCTGACAGGCTCCCCACAGGGGCCCAGATGGACCAGCCACATCATACCTGCAGACTCCATCCTGTCAGGAGTCAGCCTGAGAGAGCTCAGCCAGCACCCTGTGAACAGGAGCTGACAGCCCAGCCATAAAAAGAAGTGCGGGGAGGGCCACAGAGCATCCATAGCTGGAGAGATGGGATGGGGACATGTGCCTACCCTGAACATGATCAACATGCTGCAGATAAACTGGGACAGTCAGCAGGCAGGAATCCTGCCATCCATCTGGGCCAGGTCCCAATGGACTCTGGCCCTCATCTGACACGAGGCATGTGTGGGTGTGGGGGGGAGTGTATGTGGGTGTGTGGGTGTGTGTTTGCTCTGACCAACAGGTGAAACCAGAGCAGGTATACAGAGCCGGAGGCACGGTCAAAGGTCACATATGAGCCACAGAACAACACATCAGTGACCGTGTGTCCGCTCGGCCACCTCCTAGAACTGCCCCACCTTTGGAATCTGAGTTTCAGTCACTCCCCACTCTTGTTAGCACCTCTCTTCCTCCAGCTACGTCTCAGCTAACTTCCCTGTACCTGCAGCCTGTTCATAGCACCACTCTCCCTCGATCCATACTGTCTAATTCTTTTTAAGTTTCCTGGTACCCAGGAGTCCGTGGTTCATCCCTCTTCCTCCAGCATCAGGAACTCTCTTTCATCCCATGGTCCAGCATGAATGGGTCTATCTGGAGAACTGTGGTCGGTGAGACGCTATTCTTCTCACTTTGGTTTGGAGCAGGATTGGAGCACATATGGCATGATGAAGAGAAAATAAATTCAAACTGAGCATAACAGCCAAATTTTTAAAAGGCTATAATAGTACTCAAGTTAAACAAATACCAGGAATGAGAGAGGAGAGAGAGAGAGAGAGAGAGAGAGAGAGAGAGAGAGAGAGAGAGAGAGAGAGAGAGCTCAGAGGCAGAGCTAATGTGCATGAAGCACCAGGACTGAACTCCAGCACTGGGGTACGGGGTGGGGAGTGGGTGAGAAAGAGGTGGGGGAGCATTTTCTTTCAGCATTTGCCCATACTTTGTGAGCAGGAAGAATAATTTAAACAAGATAAGAGATCGTTCTGTCTCACATGGACGAGTCTGCCCCTGGGAGTCCAGGATGAACAGCCAGCCGCTCATGATCGCAAAAGCCCAGGCTCCCCTTCTGCAGTGGTCCTTGGCCTGACACCTTGTGGCCCAAGAGGGCTTCTTGAGCTTCAGCAATTACATCGGCCCAGCAGGAGAGAAGAAAGGGCAGGACTCCTTCCTTGAAAGGTTTCCTGACAGCTGCATATACCGTTCCTGGTTACATCTCTTTGCTAGAATGTAGTCACACTAGGCCACACCAAGCCAGGACAGACTAGGAAACAAACTTACCTTTTTGTAGTATTTTCTGTGTGTGAGTGTGTGTGTGTGTGTGTGTGTGTGTGTGTGTGTGAGAGAGAGAGAGAGAGAGAGAGAGAGAGAGAGAGAGAGAGAGAGAGAGAGAGTCAGAGGACAGCCTTGGATGTTGGTCCTCACCTCCCACCATGTCTGAGACAGTGATTCTAATGTATCACTGTGTACATCAGGCTAGTTCGTCTAGAAGCTTCTGGAATTCTATCTTCCCCTAGGAGACAAGGATTACAGATGCATGGGTTATGGCCAGCTTGTATGTGGATTCTAAGGATGTAAACTCAACTTATCAGGCTCACACAGCAAGTGTTCTAACCACAGGGCCATCTCCATAGCCTCCATAGTCTGTACTTTATTCTAGGCAACTGTCTCCAGCTAAAAGTCAGGAGTCTTACAGTAAGAAAGAAGAGTAATTGGACATTGGAAGATTTTCAAAATACAATAGGCTAGATCAGCTTGTAAACACCAACTGGTTTAAGATGCTGTTTATTTATCACAGTTTCTGTATGTCAGTCGTATTACAGAGTGTGACTATTCTCTGATTGAGGGTTCACAAAGTCAAAAATAAGGTGGACGGCAGCGGTCTTCCTCACTAGAATGGAAGAAGCCGCTTCCAAACTCATAGAATGCGGCTCCTTAGAGTTGTAGCACTGATGTCCCCAGTCTCCTGTTTTCTAGCCAAAAGCTGCCGGCCCAGCCCCACCCTTTGACTCTCCCCGACCTATGCCTGCTACTTGTTTCTGACTTCCAAGGGAAGAGTTCTTGGAGTCTGAGGATTCAGTGCTTGGACTAGACCCTCCCAGAATATACATAATAATATTTCTATTTTAAGGTCCCCACCTGCATGCATATGCAAAGTCCCCATTCCATGTAACAGCATACTGAGATGTCTTGGTGACATCTCACATAGGCTCTGAGATATCTGCATACCACAGACTTTGAATGTTGAGAAAAACACTGGGCACAGTTCACCCATTGCAGGGAAAGATGTGGGTCTGAGATACCCAACATAAAGAAGATCAACACCAACATGGGTTTTTTTTTTTTTAGTTTATTTATTTTTATTTTTTAATTATACTCATGATATTAATTACACTCATGATATTGATTACATTTGTGGTATTCATTGATTATATTTGCAGTATTCATTCAATAATTATGTTTATGATATTCATTAATTATATTAATTGTATTGATTTATTACATTCATGATATTATGTCCTGTCCATTTGTGGGGTTTTTCCATCACACAAAACAGAGATTCTGTACTTGCTCTATATTCTAAGGAAATCATTGCTCTATATTCCTTTCTTCTCTGTCTTGAAATAACGTCTAATCTTTCTGTCTCTATGAATTTGTATATTCTATATATTTCATGTAATACAGTTCTGTAGTATTTGTCCTTTTCTTGAATGTAAAAACATTTTATGTACAACTGTAGGAGAAATAATACTTAGATAGCCTAAACATAAAAACAGGTTATAATTTAAAAGTCCAGGGTTATTTTAAACAGTAAAATATTTTCTCTGTAGAAAATAGTATAAATGATAACATTTCCCAATAAGCCCTTTTAAGCCAAATGATAGCTGAATTGTACATATAAATATTGATTAGATTCTGGGATACAGAAGTTTACTTTTACTTGTATGGGTGTTTTGTCTTTGCACCACATACATACAGTTCTCTCAGAGGCTAGGTGAGCATGTCAGATCCCTTAAGACTGGAGTTAGAGCCAGCAGTGAGCTACCATGAGTAATGTGAGCTGGATCCTCTGCAAGAGCACCAGGGCTCTTAACCACTGAGCCGTCTCTCCAGCTCCCTGAGAGAGAGAGAGAGAGAGAGAGAGAGAGAGAGAGAGAGAGAGAGAGAGAGAGAGAGACTCAGGTTTTAATCATTTTAGAAGGTAAATCAGTTCCTACTTCCAACCAAGACTCCACTAACTGCCCATCCAGAACTCCTTGGCACAGAGGGAATGCCCTCTTTTCTTTTGGCCCAGAGATAGATGGCTTATCTTCAGGCCACACACAGCTGTGCATCCCTCTTTTTTTTTTTTTTTTTTTTTAATTTGAAGACCAAATTCAAAACTTGGTCTGAGTGAGATAGTATACACTTCATAATCTACAAACTAGTTTTTATTATGGCGAGAGTGGAGGTTTAAAACTGGACAATCCATGGGGCTGGAGAAATGGCTCAGTGGTTAAGAGCACTGGCTGCTCTTCCAGAGGACCTGGGTTCAATTCCCAGCACCCACATGGCGGCTCACAACTGTCTGTAACTCCAAGATCTGACGTCCTCACACAGTCATACATGCAGCAAAACACCAATGCACATAAAATAAGAATAAATTTAAAAAAAAACCTGGACAATCCAGCCTAGTGTGATGGTACACACCTGTAAACTGGGGACTTGAGAAGCAGAAGCAGGAAGACCTGAAGTTGAAGGCTAGCCTGGGCTACCTAGACTCAGTCACACATGGGCGCACACACACAAAACTTGTATAATGCTTGTAGTGATGTGTTTGCTTTATCAAAATGTTCAGAGCTCTTAAAGGAGCTGACCAATTAGATGTGTGATTCCACTAAAATATTCGGGATTTAATTGAATTTGTAATCAATGTTTAAGTGATCTGACTTGTAAAATGTATAGAATCTGATTTGTTGGCTGTGTGTTTTTGTATTCAGTTTTTGCTTAAGTAGGTTTATGAAGTACACAGATTAAATAGTAAGTAAAGTCCGTGTGGCAATAGGTATTCCTTTGTAGGGACCAAAGCGCCTCAGATTTGGGGATGCTAAAAATAGAATCCAATGTCGCCTTGCACCCTGCCCCTCTTCCTGGCAGCTAATTTACACAGAGAAAATGGGCCAATGAAGAATCCACTGTAGTCCTAAACCCACAGCCTCCAGCCACACGTGGTCCTCAGTGGTCAAGCAGTTCTCTGGATCCTTTACCAGCTTCCGCCAGCTGCCAACAGCAGGGAGCCTCAGGTTCTGCTCCACTGAATGCAGACTGAGACCAGAGCCCCACCCTCCAACCACTCCCACGCTGGCCTTCCCCCCACATCTGCCTCTTCCTGTGCTGCTCAGCTGACTTCACCTCCTGGTGAGGTAGGTGGCTGCCTCCACCCACCAGCGTGGACCCTGTTTCCTCTAAGCACACCCCTTGCCTTTTGTTCTTCCCTATGCCTTCCCTTCAGTATTTAGGATTAAGAGCTTGGGTCTCTCAAAACTAAAAGAGAAAAGGTTAGGAATGGGGGTGGCTGTAGCTCCAGGTAGCTAGCTATCCAGCTCTCTAAAGCTCTGAAGCCCTTAGCATCAACTTGCCTCCTCTTTAGGCCTCAATTTCATAATCTAGACATGTGACCAGTTGCTGGCCTGTTAGTCACTGGTGAAGTCTGCCTCTGCTGCTCCACCCACACTGCCCTGGCAGTCACCTCCCCCCTAAGCAGGCTGTCCCTAAGGTCAGATCCTGTTGCCCATGTCCTCTTAACGGACGTTGCTGGAGTACTTTCTGAGCATGTCCCAGACCCTTTTTTAGACTCGCCTGCCACTTTTGTTCATTCCTTTGCTTGTTCTGAGGCAGTCTTACCAGGCGGGTGTCAAACTCGGCAATCCTCCTGCTTCAGCCTTCTGAGGTGCTAGGACTACAGGTGTGCACTACCATACTCTTACTCACTCTTAAACCGTGGTTTCTCTCCAGGCTCTTGTCCTACATTTCCTTGGCCTTAACACACTCCCAGCAGCACACGCATCTATCCACAATCTCCCCATTCTTAGACTTCCTGAGCAGAGTGGCTCTTCTGAGCAGACTCCCACATTCCACCTCTACTCAACCTGCCGAAACATGAATTACAGGCTTTACTCACCAAGTCTTTTCTCCCTCCCTGTTCACTTTGTAATTTGAACTTTCCTGTCACCCAAACTAGAAACCAGCTTTCCTCCCCAGGACTCCTTGTCACCCACCCCAGCCACTGGTTCTGTCCAATGTTTTCCATCTCCCTGGTTAGCAACTAGCAATCTGTTGGCTAGATTTCTAGAAAAGCCCCGTAATCTATGCCCCCCTCCCCCGCTGCCACCACCTCCAGGTCTCCTCAGCACCCAATGCTCTCTCCACCTGGGGACCGCCTCACTGCTCCATCACAGCATAAAGCCCTTGGAAACTTAGTGGGTGTCGGGATGGAGTGCATAATCCTTAACACGTTGTGTGAGCTGTCTCACAGTCCAGCCGCTGCAGTCTCCACGGCTTCCGCGTTCATCACCTGCAAGAGCGTGAAGACATCAGAAGTTGCGCCATTCAGCGGACACTCCTTAGGAAATGAAAGTGTAAGATTTAAGTCAAAACGTCATGGGCCCAAGAGAACTGTTCTAGGAGTCAACAGAAAAAAAAAAATCCAGACATTTAAAAAAAATATTTATTTTGATTTTATGTACATCAGTGTGTTGGCTGCATGAATGTCTGTGTACCATCTCTGTGTGCCTTGTGTGTTCAGTGCCCACAGAGGCCAGAAGAAGGTGTCAGATCCCCTTAGAACTGGAGTTATGGATAGTTGTGAGCTGCCACGTAGGGCTGGGAATTGAACCCAGGTCCTCTGGATGAGCAGTTAGTACTCTTAACCACTGAGCCAGCTCTCCAGTCCTCAGGATAAGTTTTACTCTGTGAAGCATCTTAATCGGGACCAAACTGAAATGGAGACTTTTTTAGATTTTTAAATTTTATTTTATGTGTATAGGTGTTTGGGCTGCATGTCTGTATGTGCCCTAGCTGCATACCTTGAGTCAGAAGAGAGTGTTGGATCACTTGGAACTAGAGTTAGACAGCTATGAACTGCTTTGTGGGTGCTGGGAACCAAATCTGGGTACCTTTCTCTGCAAGAACAGCAAATGATCTAACCACTGAGCCATCTCTCCAGTCCCAAAATGGAGAAATATTAACTAACCCTATACGATGCACTAATAAAATACAGAAAAACTATAGATTTCTAGGCATAGATTTCATAGGCATGGGGAGTAATTCCACAGCGAAGTAAAAAACGCTTGCATGAGAGACAGCATGAACAACGGTTCCTGAGTGGCATCGGATAGGCATGCAGGCCCAGCCCCTCCTTTAGCTGCATGTGACCTTCCGGGAGTTCCCCTCGCCTCTCTGTGCCCCATTTTCCCCATCTATACATCGGAGCTATTAACTGTATCAGGTTTGGAAAGCGCTTAGCCTAGTGCCTGGCAAACAATCTATGTGAGTCCTTAGTGTATAAATTAGTAAACAGTCGGAGAGCTGTGGGGTCGGTCCCAGGGTTCCTGGGCAATCTCCCAAAGCAGGCAGGATGTTTTGAGTTCTAGTGGCCCTTTACCTGTTACAATGTTTCTGTCTTCCAGGTGTGTTCAATTTTACAGTGAGCACACGTGTTTCGCCTGGGACGGTGGGGTGGTACAGAACTCACAGATGTTTATGTGAGTTTGGACCGTAGGATGGGAGGGCTGTATGGTTTGCATTAGACTGTCTATGTGGTGACTGTTTTAACCTCTTCTCTGGCAGAGATGAGAAAGCCCACCCACCCATGCCCTAAATGAGAATGTGGCGGGTGGAAATGAGAGCGGCTGTGGCTGTAGGCTGACAGTGTCCACAGTACTTGACTGTGGGCAAACTTTACTGACTCTCCCAAAATAAAGGGGATCTCAGCCAGGCATGGTGGACTGCGCCTGCGGTCTCAAAATTTGGGGTGTGGAATCAGAAGGTGAGGAATTCAAAGTCAGCCTTGGCTAGTTGGAGGCTAGCCTGGGCTGCAAGAAACCCTGTTTCAAAAAAGAAAATAAATAGGAGACTCTCCAATCTCTACTAAAACCTTGTCAAGTATCTACAGGCAAAGAAAATTCTTAGAAGCCAGCGTGGGTAAGAGTTGACCATTGCTTCAAGCTCTCTGGAATAGAAAATGATAGGACTTTGGCTGCCAACCTTCCCAAATGGCCTTCCATTTCAGCATCCCTGATCTCTTGCTCTCGGGCCTGCACTAAGTAGAGACCTTTGCTTTTGCAGAAGGGGCTCTGGGATGACCTTCCTGAATACCACACAAGTTGTAAGCCCAGGACTTTGCTCCACGGCTCTCGTGTGCCTCATCTCAAACCACACTGTATTGTGTCTCACTCCAGGACCCCTGGAGCAGAGAGCTCCAGGACGGCTCTACCTCACTGCTCCAAGTCATTGAGGGACACATTGAAGGACAGGGCTGTGTCACTGTTGTCCTCCCTCACCTGACTCCGGGCTCCAATCGGACAGAGACCACGTCGGTCACTGTACCTGTCATCCTCTCCACTCCTAGACAGAACATGGCACATAGCAGGTGTGCTTCAAATAGGAAATGGATGGAGGTCTCATGGGGGCTTGCACCTTCCTCCTACACTCTGTAACCACGCCAGCCCCAAGCAGAAGTCTGGGCATGTAGAAAAGGCAGCAGGAAGCCAAGGCCCTAAGTCAGGAAGCTTAGCCAAGAGTAAGGACTCTGAGCTGGAGGGGGAAGAACAAGGGTTCCAGGTACAAGAAGAAGGGCAATGAGCTATACCCCCACAGATGCCCCGCCCACCTTACCCCCCAATTCTGGAAAACAAAACAAAACAAACAAAACATGGGTTCCACTTTAACTGATTTATTGAAAAATACAATGAAAATCACTTGAAAGAGCACATGATAAAAACTGTACTTGACAGGAAGAGGGGTTTGAATACAGCCCTGGGGTGGGAGAGTGAGGCTGGCACACTAGACGAAGAGGGGGGAAAAGAGGCCCAGGTGAGGAAATACAGTACCTGCTAAAAAACTCTACAGCTAACCCGCCAGCGACTCGGGCGGCGCCCAGCGTTCGATCCTGGGCAGGGTTGACCGCTGGATTGACTGAAGAACAGCATCCAGGTCATTTATCCAGAAAAGTTGGGAAATGGCATCCAAGGGAATGGAGGGCCACAACCTGGAAGGATTCTCCCGCTTGAACCTGTTGCTAGAACTCCTGTCCGTGATGAACTGGAAGTCAGGAAGGTTCGTCCGGGTCCCACCTCAGCCACCACCCAGCGGTATGACTTTGGACAAGTCATTTCCCCCTGTGGCCCTCATTCCTCTGCCGTGAAACAAGCTGGACTCAATGGCAACTTCTCTGGACCCGGCACTCGGCGATGTCCTGTCTGGCGACCTGCGCTGCGCTGGGAAACTGGACTGGCTCCTGAAGAAATGAGCCCGAGTGGCAAGGTGCTGCCTTCCTCTGCAGACTGACAGCTCAGCAGTGTGGACATGCAGAAGGGTGAGAAGCACTCATGTCTACGAGAGGCCCACGCCCACGGCGGGAGCGCCCACGGCGGGAGCGCCCACGGCGGGAGCGCCCACGGCGGGAGCGCCCACGGCGGGAGCGCCCACGGCGGGAGCGCCCACGGCGGGAGCGCCCACGGCGGGAGCGCCCACGGCGGGAGCGCCCACGCGGGAGCGCCCACGGCGCGGCTGGCTCTAAGGGAACTCTACACAAAGGCATCTAAGGAGATGGGGACCATGCGGGCAGGAGAGGGCTGTAGGCTTTGGGAGGGGATGAGAAGAATAAGAGGTAAAAGCTACCCAGCACCTGGCCACGTGTCAAACTACCCATGCCAATGCCCTCCTCTTCAAGCAAAGCCTGGGCACCACTTGACCTAATAGAAGCAGCTCTTCTGGTGGAGGTGCCACACTTGGCACCGAGGTCGGTGATTTCTGTGAGGTGATCACCATCACAGCAGGGGGCGGCCGTCGTCTCCCTTAACTGGAATCAAATGAGGTAGGCCACCCTCCCTTCCCCTTACACAGGTAGGTGCCATCGTCCTGGAGGCACACGAAGGCTAAAACCCTTTCTTGACAGCTGAGAAGGCAAAGGAAGCTGACTGGAGAGCCGCTGTGTGTGTGTCCCGCACCCCACACCCACACCCCCACCTCACCCCCGCCACTCCGCTGCCAGCATGGGTCTGTGCCACTGAAAACTCCAAGGGCAAAGGCTCACCAAACCCATAGTGTAAGAGGAGGCCCTCACATGAGAGCGAGCGGTGGTACCCACTGTGAAGTTCAGATCCACACTATTAAGTATACCAGGTTTAAGATACTGGGGGGAGGGGTGCACACACCAATATACGCCTACATGTGTATGAAGGGACAAGACGTCACTTGGGGAAGACTGTGAGCCTGGCCTACATTAGTAAGGAGACTTTCTGCTCCCAAGTGTAAAAACTGCCAGAGCCCACATATGACAACCTTTGGCAAGGTTTCCAAAAACCCTAAGCTGGGGATGTTTCCATAGGGACATTCATCCCAAGGTCAAGGCAGTTCAGCAAAGCTTTATGAAGCAACTTCTCCACAAAAGGCACAACCGAGGGCCCCCAAAGAGCTAAGAGCATTTCTTAGAGCAGAGGGAGGCCCTAGCAGCGGAAACCCAGGACCCCTGGAGCAGAGAGCTCCACCTCACTGCTCCAAGTCGTTGAGGGGCTCGTTGAGGGGCAGGGCTGTGTCACTGTTGACAAAGCCCTTCATTAGACTGCTAGGATAGACACACCCCAGCTTCTCTGGGGTCGGGAAACCCCACACCCGATAGAGGGATAGGCTCAACCGGTCCCCGATATAGAAGGGACCCACCCATTTGGCACTGCTGCCGTTCTTGGGGAGAGACAACAAGAGGACCTGGTCACCCACATTCCACTCCTTCTCCTGGGTCTCCCTCTTGAGACGTCTGTTCTCAGCTTTTTCACTTGCTGTTTCCGCCACCCGCCAGTGGAGGTCCAAGAGCTCCCGCATCAGCCGCAGCAAGAAACCATCCATCTTGAGCCCTTCAATGTTTGCACCACTCAGCTCCCACCACAAGGGCTCCGTCAGCCTCGTCTCATCCCCAGTCAGGACCCGGTATGGGGTGGTATCTGGGGTGGAGGCCCTGAAGGCCAGGTGCAGTAAGGGAAGGGAGCTTGCCCACTTTTTGCCATGCAGGAAGATGAACTCCTTCAGGGCCCTCTTGAATTCCCAGTAGGCCTCGGAACTCATCCAACAGGGGAACTGGAGGGTCCTACTCAGCGTGGTCACCTGGGCTCCCAGGGCCAGCCCACAGCTCACCAGGACATGCCGGGCAAACTGGGGACCTTGGGCTGCCTCCAGCCTTAGGGGCACACCCCATCTTGCAAACACGTGCTGCAGTAGCACCTGGGCCACAGCCATGTGCGTATAGGGCTTCAGAGGGAACGCCTCCACCCACCGGGTATTGGCATCTGCCACAATGAGCACGTGCTTATGACCCTCCTCACTCGCAAAGACCGGACCCACCACCTCGATCTGCAGACTTGACCAGGGAGCCGTTGACTTGAGAGGCAACGGAGACTCAATTACTTTCAACTCACCACCTACGAGATTACGGGGAGTGCAAAACAAACAGCTCCTGCAATAATCCCTCACGTGCTCCTTGATCCCCGGCCACCATCCCAGCAAGCGCAACTTCTTGTAAGTCTCCTCCAGCCTCTGGTGCCCCCCCAAGGGGATGTCATGCACAGAAAAAATCAGCTCCCTCCGAAGTTGCCTTGGGACTACCCAGACCCTGGGATGCTTTTCCCCCTTGAACATAAGCAGGCCAGTGTCTTTGTCGAGGCTGAGGGAATGAAAGGCGGAACTGAACGGCGACGACCCGGGCAATTTCTGCCCCGTCTGCAGCTTGGTGATGATATCAGCCAAGGTGCTGTCGCTCAGCTGTAAGGACAGCAAGTTAGGCTTCCTGCCTTTAGTATGGGGGGTCACCATGGGTGCTGGCACATCCTTCGGCAAATCCCACCACTGCCCGCCCCCTTGGGCACCCTGCTTGGCCAAATTATCCACTGCCACAGCAAACAGAGAGCCCCGATAAGAGGTGCGGTAGATAAAGGGAAGGGATGAGAAGCCGGAAGTGAGAGACAGAATATAGGAGAGCAAGCTTGGATGAGGTAGCGAAGCCCCGTCGGATGAGAGGAAGCCCCGGGCTTTCCAGAGTGGCAGGAGCTCCCAGAGGACGCTGAAGATCCAGTTGCAGTGGGTGAGGAAAACCACCGGCTGGTGGGGCTGGCCAAAGCGCTCTAGGCCACAGGCCACAGCTGCCAGGTGGGCATAGGTGAGTGTATAAGGGGAACAGGAAAAGGTGAGCGAGACCGGGGGGCTGGTGGGAGACAAGATGTAGAGACCAAAGCCAGCACACAGCTCGTCGTCACGGTAGAAGCAATAGCCAGATATATGGATGCAGATAAAAGTAGACAGGTCAGTCAAAGGAGGCAGAAGCTGGAAAACACGAGGCATCGAGGCAGCCGGTGTCAGCAGCTGGTTTTCCCCCAGCAGGCCCTGGAGAAGGGCCAGTTCCAATTCCCGCTTGCCTTTGTCCTGCACCAAGAGAGACCATCGAATCAACCAGGCTTTGGAAACCCGACGGCTTTCCCACGCCTCATTGTCCGCCGTGGTCCGGGCGGCATAGGAAAGACGCAGAACCACTGGGTTGTCTCCAATGCACTGGGAGAAGTGTTTGAGGGCCCAAGCCACAGCATAGGGGCTGTCCCCGCCTGACTGAGGACCCTCACTGTCCTCATCGGGGAGGAGAGGTTTCGAAGTATAGGCGATGGAGTGCTTCCTTCCAGAGTGTTCCTGCTGCAGGATGGCCGTCAGTGACACCTGGCTGACGGTCACTTCCAGGTAGAAGGGCAGATGGGAGTTGGGGGTTGACAGGCAGAGGGCGGACACTAAGGCCCGTTTCAGGGCCAGGAAGGCCTTCTCGTGCTCCTGGTTCCACTGCCAGTCTGGCTTCTGCTTGAAGAGGCTGTGCAGGGGACCCACGAGGGCTTCATAGTCAGGAATCGCATCCCGGTGGGAATCCATAAAGCCCATAAAAAAAGACAGGGCGGTGAAGTTGCTAGGGATGGTGAGCTGAGCAAGCTGGGCGAGAACTTGTTGAGAGGGAGCCTTTCCATCCCAGGGGACATCCAGGTAGGGGGAGGATACCACTGGCAGAAGGTCAATGTCTAAAGCCCCCTTAGAGGGGTCATGCAGGCTGAGACACCGGAGGATTTCCTCAGGAAAGGCAAGGCATTCGACTCCAAACGCCGACCCCAGGGAAGAGCCGTGGTCATCTTGCTCCTCAGGCTTTGATAGTTCTGGCTCCTCCATCAGCTCCTCGTCCAGGCTTTCCTCCCTCTTCTCCCTGACGGCTTCCCCATTCTGTGGAGCCACCAACGGCTCAGGATCAGCATCATCACTCAGCTCTGAGATACTGGCTGAGCTGGGAGGAAGGGTCTTCCACACCTTCAAGAAGTTGCCGATGTCCATGTCCAACCTATTACCAAAACAAGTAGAAGGAGGAGAGGGGGCAGCCCCACCCCCACAGATTATCCGTGGGGAAAGCCACATGTGTGGTCCCCCCACAGAAACCCACCTCATTCCTAGGAGTCCTTCGTACATGGCAGGGATCAGCCAGGAGCCAGCCCATAACTACTTGCTCTCCAGCTTAAGACGTGCTAGAACTTCAACAAGGATTCTTCCGTGCTTTGAAAGTTTATCAAGCCAAAATCTTACTGACTGTGATGGTCACTTTGAATCGCCAGCTTGGCACAATCAAGAATCAACTGAGAAGGCAGGCTCAGTGAAGGGCTGTGTGGATCGGGTAGCCTGGAGGCAGATCTGCGAGGGATCATCTTGATGACCCTCCCACCCTGGGTGGTGCCATCCCCTAGGCAGAGGCTCCTAGACTGTGCCATGCGGACAAAGTGAGCTGAGCACTAGCAAGCACACATCCATTGCTCTCTTCCGACTGCAGACGCGACGTGACCAGTTCTTCCCAAGCTCCTGCCCCTGTGACTCCCCACAGTGTGAACCTTTCTCCATTAAAGTTGCTTTTGCTGGGGTATTTTATCACAACGACAGGTGACAAAGCTACATAGACTAAGACCGTGAAACATTTAAATTGGTTTTGAGTCAATGGCTTGATAAGAGATGACTGGCAGCTTCCGCTCTTGCCCCAGGATGAACCTTCCAGGGGAAGGTCAACCCTGGAGAGGAGGCCTGGCACACAATGGAGAAACCTCGGCTTCACTTCCACACACTGATGAACTGGGGGTGGGGGACAAACTGATGAACTGGGGGTGGGGGACAAACTGATGAGCTGGGGGTGGGGGAGTGTGGAGAGGGGGTCTAGGAAGCACTGCCCTGTCCACAGGATCCCAACCACGTTCCCCTGAAGGTCTCAGAACACTGGGGGCAGGGGGACAGCAAATGTGGCCCAAGGCACATAGAAGCCAGAGGATCCGAGATGCTACAAACCAGCTCCGCCAAAATGACCTTGAAAAGGTCACTTGAGCCTCCGATTCCTCGTCTACAAAATGAGGAATATGGTCATTTCCATCTAACTCAGATTGCAAGGACCAACGGAGATAATGAACATGACAGCACGTGTGTACACACAGCTCTCTTGGACACAACGAAAGAAAAAAAAGTTGCTGTCACACATCACCAGCAGCATAAAGCAAAAACACTCAAATGGCCCCAGACAGAGAAGAGATTCTTCTGCGTGGAGTGGAATGCTACCTGGCTGCAACAGTGCACCACACAAATTTGCACGGTGTAGGTCTGAAGACAGCAAGAAAAGATTAAGCACAAATGCCAGTTGTGGCGAAATACATAAAAAGGTGTGTGTGAAATGTTAAAATCATAATATGAATAGTGGGTAGAAGCATCAAAATGTGGCGGATATATAAGGATATAAAACGGTCCAACCACTCTGTTTGCTAGATAAATGTTGGCTAACACCAAGAGGAGCTTCTGGTCAGTCCCGGGAACGTCTGGGAGGTAGAGAAGACCTGAGAAATTACCTGTTCGGCTTCTTCAGAAATTCATCCAAGGTGGGGCCATCACGGCCCAGGGGGTCATCTGGTACCATGAAGAGATTCCCCGCAAAGGTGAACGGCAGCAGGCTAGACCCACAAGAGAAAGGGGCAAGAACATTGTTGAGCCCAAGATTCAGCCACACTCTCTCGCCTTCACAGGGGCCGAGACTCCCCATTTACCAGCAGGTACTGGAGAGCCCTGTCCTAAGGCTCCTCTTCCTGGCCCAGCATCTCTTTCTGCCACGGGCTGCCCTGACATCACTGAGAAATAGGGGCACAAGTCCCAAGGAATGTCTCACCGATCTCTGATCATCACTTTCTTGGAATTATTCATTAGGATGTGAATCTGCTCGTTAGTGAGGATGATTCCGTCTGTCTCCTCTGCCAGCTTTACCATGAACCTGCGAGGGAAAAGGAAATCACTAACCATCTAGGAACTACCCTCTCACTTTCTGGACCCTCTGGAAAATGAGCTAGAGCTCCCCAGTGGGCCAGACAGAGACTCGACCCTCTGTAACCAAGACAAGGCTCTACAGCATATCCTCTCTTCCATGTGGCCATCTGGGATCCCAGCATCCCCCAGAAGGTGTACCTGGTTGCACAGACCCCCAAACGTGTATACAAGCACACACTCCTCCCAAACACACAGGCTCACACAACACAGAACCCATCCTCCGGTTCGCATTCACGTACAGGTATTTTCTGCTCCCATTTCTGCATCTGTAAAATGTAGATAAAATACCCACCCCATATTGCTGCAATAATTAAACCGAGGTGATGCTTACGTGTCTAATTCAGCGCCTAGCACACAGCGCACAATATTCTTCATCGAAGCACAATACTCACATTTGTGCCAACGTGTACATCCACATATATACTAACACATAAAATCACGTGACTTAATAAACAAATCCATTCTTCTGAGGATCACTCTCCTTCTAAGGAGGGCTGTGACCAGGAAAAAGAGCTACCTACCTCCTTCTCAGCATTCCCTGGAATGTTCACATGCTGTTCCCCAAGTGCCCAGCAGAGGGCTCTTCTACAAAAAAGCCATTTCCCCTTAAACCTTTGCCTTGGCTGGATTTGGAGGATTTAACAAACTCACCCAGGACTCAGCTCTGGAAGCTTGGGATGCTGGAGTGGCCTTGCCCCAGCCCTTCACAACCTTGAAGCCTGGGTAGATTGTGGGGAACACAGGGAAGAAACAGAACCTCTCCCCACCCAGCATTCGAGGTGCCCAAGTGAAGCCAAGAACAGTCGGCTGAGCATCTGGCCTAGGACTATGGCAGGGCCTTGCTTGACTGCCCTAGTTCAGGCAGGGTCACAGACTCCCCTACACACAACAGCGCTATAGCCATGCTAGACAATGAATCCTGAGGGGATGTCAATGTTTAGGCAAACCAGGTCCATCTAACTGCATTTCCAGAGCCTTGCCCAAGGATCCATCTACATGCGGTCACATACACCGCCTCCCAGCATCCGAGCTTGGGGAGGGAAGATTGAAGGCATTCCTTGAGATATGAACTTTAACCCAAACTGGCGCCAGAAAGCCTAGGGTACCACTGCCACTTATTTGAAGGATGGGGCTCATCCTATGCAAGGCGATGAGCCTGGGCCCACAGGTCATGCTGGAGGAAAGCACAGCACCAGAGTTCCAAAGATGTCAGCGACCTTGTGCTTGGGAAGAGCCAACCTTCAGCCATCTCATTTGTGCGCCAATACCTCCTCTCGGACATGGCATTTGCCTCCCATTTCCCCCCTGGGAAGATGAGACGTGACACCATCCGAGACCACCCCGAGCCCCACAGAGGGACCTGGGGCATGGCGCACCTGTAATCATAGGTGGTGATCTTCTTGCCATTTTCCAGCTGGGAGGGAGTGATTGAAAGCATCTTGAGTGCGTGGAGCTGCGTCAGAAAGTGGCTCTCTGGGGGTGACAGAACACAGAGTCAGCGGGAGGGCTGAGTGAGAACGGGGCAGGGTGTGTGTGTGTGTGTGTGTGTGTGTGTGTGTGTGTGTGCACGCGTGTGTGTGGAAGAACAGGGCAGAGAGACAAGGGGGAGAAAAGTCCGGTGGTGCTGGAAAGGCTGGCAGCAGCGGGCACCTCACCTCTCACCCTCCGGGTCTTCTTCAGCTGCCAGGTGGGCACAAACACGGTGACCTCTCGGTGTCCTCGATTCCAGAAATACTGCACCGCCATGGCGATGCCCCGACAAGAGAAGAAGTGCTGGAGGCCGTGCCTGTGGGGCGGTGGAAGAGAAGGAACTCCTTCTAGAAGGCCACGCCTCACCACTCATCCCCTCGCGCCGGGACCCAAGCAGGTAATGTCCCAAGAGTGCCAAGGATGCCAGCAATACCCTCCCCCATCCACTTCCTGCCATCCCCCCGCCCCACCCCCACCCTCCGAGACAAGGTCTCTCTATGAAGTCCTAGTTGTCCTGGATGGAGCTTACTATGTAGACAAGACTGGTCTGGAACTCAAAGAAATCCTCCTGCCTCTGCCTCCGGAACACTGGGATTAAATGTAGATGCGCCCGCCACACCTGGCCTGCAGCCCCACTGCGCACACTCCTTGCCATGCGGTAGCCATTCAATACATGCCAGTGGCCTCATCTTTTGTTACCCATATGAGGTCAGCGAGGAATACCTGCCCAGCTCCACACCCCCACCCCACCCCCACCCCCACCCCTGCACACCCAGCCCTTGGCTACTCACACCATGGCCACGCTGCTGCCATCGATGACCACTCTCCGCAGCCCCGGATTCCCAGGCTCGCTGGACAAGTTCAACTCGAAGGGTGTGTCCAAGGCCTCGTGGTACCTCTGGAAGCTGGTCACTGTGCTGCTGGCCTGTGGGTGGTGAGGTGACTGCCTCTGGGCTTCCTCCCAAGCCCCAAGAATTCCTTCCTTCAGGAACTGATGTTTATTTCCGGAGGCCACGGGGCTACTGTCCTGCAGCGCCTGCCTTCCAGCCTTTCCCTGGCCCTTCGGCGGCGGCGGCGTGGCAGCTCTACTCTTTGAAGCCTGGGCCTCACTCAGGAGTTTGGCTGCATCCGAGGCCGGTCCTGCAACTGTGGACCCCGTCTGGGCTGCAGACTTTTTAGATGCTCCCGAGGCTTTAGAAGCTCCGGGTGCTTTGGTGGTCGAGGGTGTGTTGGGAGTCGCAGAACCTGCTTTAGCAGCATTTCCAGTTTGAACTTTGGGGATTTGGGGACCTGCAGGGGTTTTGACTGCAGGCATGTTCTGAGCTGTAGGAGTCTGGGGAGTTGTGGGTGCCGCAGGAGTTGCTGGTTGACCCGCCGCCGCCGCCGCCGCCGCTGCCACCGCTGCCACCGCCGCCGCCGCCGCCGCCGCCGCCGCCGCTGCTGCTTTTTGGGCTGTGAGTGCCACGGGAGCTGCTGGTTGACCCTCCGTTGGTTTTTGGGCTGTGGGTGCCACAGGAGCTGCTGGATGACCCACCGCCGCTGCTTTTTGGGCTGTGGGTGCCGCGGGAGCAGCTGGTTGATCCGCTGCTGCATGTTGGGCTGTGAGTGCCACGGGAGCTGCTGGTTGACCCACCACTGCTTTTTGGGCTGTGGGTGCCGCAGGAGCTGCTGGATGATCCGCTGCTGCATGTTGGGCTGTGAGTGCCATGGGAGCTGCTGGTTGATCCGCTGCTGCATGTTGGGCTGTGGGTGCCACGGGAGCTGCTGGCTGACCCTCCGTTGGTTTTTGGGCTGTGGGTGCCACAGGAACTGCTGATGTTGGTGGCGCTGGAGGCACTGTGGGAGCTGGAGGCTCCGCGTACACTGCTGACTTCTTTAGGGCTGGAAGCCCTTTGGGAGCAGCAGGCAGCCCTTCCTCGGCAGCGGGTGGGTGTTCAGCTTTGGACACTGCTGTAGCCACGGGCATTTCAAGAGTTTCAGACACGGTTGGAGCTTTGGGTGCTGACTGGCCTGTCATCCCCGCTAGAGCCACTGGCCTCTCTTGAGCTGCGGGTCCCCTCTGCTCGTTGGGCAGTGCAGACGAGGACAACTTCTCTAGGCCTCTGCAATCCGACGGCGCACTTCTTTCATCTTCCTGCTCGACTGCATCCTGGGGTTTAGATGTCAAGGATGGCCCTGCTTGTGGAAGTCCTGAGCTAACAGCCTCTTTGATGGCACAATCCACTGGCACCACCGATAAACAGACGGCTTCTGGGGGGTCCTCTGGCCTCGGGTTATGCTCTAGGGCTGTCTCCCTTTCTAGCTCCCCATCTTCTCCACAAGGCTGGTTTTCTATACTGGGAAGAGGAGTCAGCTCTTTCGGTTTCCACTCCAGGTGTAAGGGCAGAGGACTCGGTCCTGGCAGCCTCAGCTGAATGGGGCCCATGGATCTCTGCCAGAACGGCAAACTGAAGCAAGCCTGGGATAGGAGCCAGGCCAGGTGAAGGGAATGTAGCTCATTGATCTTCCTGAAAGTCGCTGCAATGGTCCCTGGCCACAACAGCCCAAAGGCTGGCCTCGGGGCCCGGGACTTCCAGGATGGACACACACTCAAAGCCGACACGGGTGACTGCAATGAGATTCTTCTATCTTCCATCCTCTGTACCTGCCTTCGCGGCAAGAGGGCTTGTGTGGGATTTGTGGAGTCCTGGCTGCTGATGGCCTGCACAATGGGCCCTTCCTCTTGAGCACGGTTCACCTCACCTTGCTTGTTGGAACGGATCCTGGAAAAAGGCCAAGTTGGTTGAAAAGGTGAGAAAGGTAGTTTGGCTCCTATTTCCTTGGGATCATGAGTAGGGGCAGGGGTGGAGAAGGCCCATGCTCCAGTACTTACTGTACTAGCTGGCATTCTGTCTCCAGCTCAGTGCTCCGGGCTGGCATCAGGGATCCAGCTGCTCCCACACTAGTTAACCTCTTTGAATTTTCTGAAGCCTGATCGAAGGTTCCTATCTCTAGGAAGGGTTCAGGGCTCTCTCCTATGGTCCCCAGGGATGAGCCTTCCTTCTGCTGCTGGGCAGGGGAGATCAGCACCTCTGGGATGGAGCAGGTACTGGAGATGCCAGAGCGGCCCAGCCACTCGATGATGTCTTCCTTGCCAGCGGCATCTCGGACCAGGCGGAGGAGCAGCTCCTGGACTGTGGGGGGAAGCTGCAGCAGGTCTCCGGCATACTTGTCACCACAGATCCACACCAGGGCCCCAAAGGCCCGGGTCACCTCTGTCTCCCAATCCCCCCGGGGGGTGACCATAGGGACAGACCCCCAGCACAGCCGGGCCACCAGCTCCTCCAGCCAGTTCTGTGTCATGGTGACAGACTCAGTCAGCCCACCCACCATCAGGGAGCCACGGGGACCAGGCACCAGGTAAGCCAGAGTACTCCAGCAGAGGCAGTCCAGGAACAAGCCTTGTGCCCCAAGGAAGGCACAGTGCAGGACCGGTGGATAGCGGACCTCCTTCCACAGCTCTGGCCTGCACAGACCCTTCAGATATTCCTGGGCAGAAAGGAGAAACAAAGGGAGCCATTTGTGAGCGGCTCACCCTAGTCTGTCCTCTGCCCCTCAAAGGCCAACCCCTTGCTAAGCTTAAGCCTCCCACAGCTGACACCGCCACCTGCCTCCGCCCCCTCTTTCCAGGGAACGGTGACAGAATGAAAGAGACGCAGAGGAAAGACGAGAAAAGATCCAAGTGTGGCATCAAGAGACCTCACACTAGCTCTGACTTGGCCTTACTCGACGGGGAAGGATTGTAGGAAATGCGCCATCTTCTCAGGACCTCGGCCTCTTCACCTATAGCATGGCAGTTTAAACTAGATATGTTTGGGTCCTGGCCCCCCCTGGCACTGCGGAGCTGCGTGGCACCTTGGGGGAAGGGAGCTACACACTATTTATTACATTCATGTGCCGAGAACGTGGGCAGCCTCGGGCAAGTTAATAATTCCCTCCTCCCATGGGTGTCTCCCGTCCGTCCCTGCCTCATCAGCCAAGCATCAGTGAGCTCAGTGAGCTTTGCTTACTTAGGATGGTGCCTGGCATGGCCTGTTCCCATTCTCCCATCTCGTAAGAGCTTGCCCAAGTGCACACGGCTCCACCGCGTCTGCACTGCATCACAGTCTATGTCTACCTGACTAAAAGCAGAGCTCTCTGCACCTCCTCTGGCTGACCACACATGATTTCCAGGTAACCCTGTAGGATTCTGCCTTAATCCCCTTCCAGAAGCTCTCAGGCACAACCTGTACCCGTAACCATGGTAACTGTTGCCTAGTGATGTAGATAAGTTGCTGGGGCTAGTGTCCAGAGGACTCTCTCTCTCTCTCTCTCTCTCTCTCTCTCTCTCTCTCTCTCTCTCTCTCTCTCTCACACACACACACACACACACACACACACACACACACAGAATCACATTTTGTCTAACCGGAAGAAAAGCCTCTAGTTCTCTGGCTGACCAGCCCTCATGCTTTCAAGGAAAGCAGCTGGTTTTGTCTACCTACCAGCATAATCCCAGGACCTTTGCGAACTCCTACACAGTCTCTTAAAGCACTAGCCCGAGTGGACTGAGTTCACTCTCATGTCCTTCCACATCCATGTCCTTAACAATCACGCCTCTTCCTGCCTTCCCTGACCGTTACATTCAGTGACAAATGCCCCTCCCCCCCACACACACTTTTTTTTAAATCTCCAGCAGCCATCTTGAAGGCCACACTAGCACCTCTGCTCAGGGCAGAGAACATTTTTCTCCTGCTTATCCTGTGTTTACCTCCTTCCCAAGTATAATTTCTTTCAGCAAAATATGATGGACACCCCAACCTATCCCACCCAAACCTCACCTGGTCCCACTACCAAGCAAGAGCAAACGTGACCGGGTGCAGATAACTCTCATCTTCACAAATGTTCCCCAGCCCATGCGCCCTACATTCCAACTACACAAAAACCATGTATAAAGTCAAAGAGGCAAGCTAAGGAAGAAGATTGTGCGTGGTTTCTTTAAATGGGGTTGGGGATACAGGCCTGGGGGTGCTATGCTTATTGCACGAACATGAAGCCCTGAGCTCAGAGCTCCAGCCCCTTGGGTGACAGAGGATCTTGGAGGCTCACCAGCCAACCAGTCTGAGTCCTATGTTCAATGAAAAAACGCTACCTCAAAAGGTAGGAAGGTGGAAGGGGGTGGAGAGATGGCTCAGAGGCTCAGAGTGCTTGCTGCTCTCTTCCAGGGGACCCAGATTCAACTCCCAGCACCCACATCTGACATCTCACAACTTTTTTCTAGCCTTTGAGGACACCGTCACACACTCACATGGTACACTTTCTCTTCTCTCTCTCTCTCTCTCTCTCTCTCTCTCTCTCTCTCTCTCTCTCTCTCTCACACACACACACACACACACACACAGAGCTTAAATAGTTATTGTTCCATCAACAGTTCACCATGTTTATGAAAAGTATAGCAATTGAGATAATTTTTAAAGTAATAAATATGAACAAGTATTTCATTATTATGCCAGGCCAATAGATGATCTGATATATTCCTCTCTCCATCCTACAAAGGAAATCTTCATTATCTTCCTTTTTGATGAGAAAGGAAGGTCACGTGTTCAAGCTCACTTACAGGCAGGGATACCCAGCACAGTGACCCCAAAGTCTAGGATCTTACCTATGATGTTACCTACACTGAAAAAGCAAAAACAGATAAGGAAACAGCAGACATTTACAGTCCAGAAAATGATTTGACCCATCTATAGATAACTGACCCAGAAAAATAGGTAAAACATCAAAAAGGAGTGATATTATTTATAAAAATATATTGCCTAATGTTCCATAGATCCTTTGTCACTTTGAAATTAAATAAAATATTAGCACCAAACAATATTATACCAGTCTATGGGTGTCAGAGTGCTTACAACTTCACAGGATTCTCCTTTTTCTGTTTGTTGGTTTGGTTGGTTTTTTGTTTTGTTTTTTGGTTTCTCGAGACAGGGTTTCTCGGTGTAGTTCTGCCTGTCCTGGATCTCACTCTGTAGCCCAGCTGGCCTCGAACTCACAGAGATCCGCCTGGCTCTGCCTCCTGAGTGCTGGGATTAAAGGTGTGTGCCACCACTGCCTGGCTCTCCTTCCTTCTTGTAAGTCAATATTCATCATCTGCCTTCAAGGGCCACCCCAATTTACATGGAAAAAAACTAAAAAGGCTAAGAAAAATGACAGAACCAAGAAGCTTTGAATTCAAAGAGTGAAGGGAGTGAGGAAAACAGGCTAAGCTCTTCGAGGAGATCAATCTGAAAACCTATTACTACAAAAACAGAGAGACAGACAGACAGACTTCTCTGCCTTCAAAAGTCTTACTACCGTTACTCTTCTCAGAAACACACTAAACAATATGGACACAGTAAATAGGACACTGTTTTTAGTGTGAAAATTTTTAGTTTTTAGTTTTCATGCCATTTCACCGTGTGAATATAGAACACACAAAACTCCGAGACATTTAAATGTAACAACAGCAATAAACCACCAAAAAAAAAAAAAAAAAAAAAAAAAGAGTAGGCAATAATCCAGAGTTAGCCAGGTATGGTGATGCATGCCTTCAATCCCAGCATTTACAAGGCAGGGGCACCAATCCCAGCACTCAGGAGGCAGAGGCAGGAGGATTTCCGTGAGTTCTAGACCAACCTGGTCTACAGAGCAAGATCCAGGACAGCCAGAGCTACGCATGGAAACCCTGTTTCAAAAAACAAAAAAAAAAGGGGGAAGAAAGAAAGAAGAAAGGAGGGAGGGAGGGAGGGAGGGAGGGAGGGAGGAAGGAAAGAAGGAAGGAAGGAAGGAAGGAAGGAAGGAAGGAAGGAAGGAAAGAAAGAAAGAAAGAAAGCCAACAGAATGCTGACTGAAGAAAGAAGTAAGCTGAAGCCTCAAAGTCAAAAGACAAGGCTATCTACATGCTGTATGAGGAACTTGGAGAGCCATGAATGCCAGAAGGGTCCTGAAGGACTTGAACTTTTAGAAAGAGGACAAGAATTTTGAAATGTAAATTCTTTGGTTAAGAAAAAAAAAAAGCTTACATTTAAACAAAAAGAGAGATTAGGTGCTCAGTCACAGCACATATATGTAGGCCAACATGGAGAAGGAGCACAACCCTTATTGAGAGCGTTTGCCAATTTCTGTGGTGTAAATGTCCTCACAGTGGCTGTAACTAACCTTCCACCAGCTGACACGGCTCCTAACATTTTAGCAATGGGTGTGTGTGAGCCAAATCCAGCACACACCCAACCACAACCATGGTTCTGCTTGCTCTGTACGAGGGACAGGCCAGCTTCCATCTCAGAACTAAGCTGGAGCTCCAGAACACAGACTCCAGAAGCCACTTTATGGCCACTGTCTTTGGATTCCCTGTCACCTCCATCCATCTTCTCCAAAAATAAGAGAAGCAAACACGTCACCTCTCTTGTCTGGCACTCAACCTATTCCCGCAGTTAGTTGACAAATAATACCGAAGGGATGTACAGGCTTCAGCCCTTGGCTCATTTAATCACTGTTCGACTCCCCTTTCCTCTTGTTGACCTCACCTCGAGGAAGCGGCTTCCCCCGGGCTTGTTTTTCTACCTAGAGTGTGATACACAGCAGCATCTCTGATATTTTCTAAATCCTGCCAAGCACAAGAACTTAAACACACAAGTTTAACAGAACATTTTCTGGAAAGGCAAGCACAAGTCATATAAAAACACACCCGGGTCCTTCTTTAAGTGAGCCTGCATCTTTCTTGACCCCTCTCCCACTTAGACCAAAACAAATGACCCCACTGCTCCCCCTCCACCACTCCCTAGGCTTCTAATTTCCACAAGTCCTCCAACCAGGTGACCTATATATAAAGGCCACTGTCAGAATGCAAAACTCCAGGCCCTACAGTACAACCTGACTCGGCTATACCACAGTCATATGAAAAACAAGACATCCTCACGTTAGGAGATGCTCACAGAGCCCGCGTGGTAGTTTGAATAGGCATGGCCCCCATTGACTCATCTGTTTGAATGCTTGGACAACAGGGAGCGGCATTATTGGGAGGTGTGGCCTTGTTGGAGTAGGTGTGGCCTTCTTGGAGGAAGTGTGTCACTGTGGAGGCAGGCTTTGAGGTCTCACATGCTCAAGCTAGGCCTGGCGTGGCAGTCTCTCAGCTACCTCTCCAGAACCATGTCCACCTGCATGTCAACATCTTTCCTGCCATGATGATAATGGACTTAACCCCTGAACTGTAAGCCACTCAATTAAATGTTTTCCTTTATAAGAGTTGCCATTGGCCGGGCGTTGGTGGCACACGCCTTTAATCCCAGCACTTGGGAGGCAGAGGCAGGCGGATCTCTGTAAGTTCAAGGCCAGCCTGGGCTACCAAGTGAGTTCCAGGAAAGGCACAAAGCTACACAGAGAAACCCTACCTCAAAAAACCAAAAAAAAAAAAAAAAAAAAAAAAAAAAAATGAGGAAAAAGGCTCAAGATGATTAGACCTAAGCCTCTTCAAAGACCTGGCTCCTCTATCTGGGCCATGATGTGGTGACAGCATGTCACATCCAGATCTCCTAACCCTTAGGACAAAACTTCATCCTCCCCACATTCCACTTTCTCCTGCCCCCGAAATCCTTCCTTCTGTTCACCACCAGTCCAAGAAAGGAAGTCACCCAGTATCCCTGCAAGGTAGCTGGTGGGGAGGGGAGGATTCCTTTAATCTCAGTACTCAGGAGACAGAGGCAGGTGGATCTCTATGAGTTCAAGGCCAGCCTGGTCTACAGAGCGAGTTCCAAGACAGCCAGGGCGACACAGAGAAACCCCGTCTTGAAAAAAAGAAAGAAAGAATCTCTGCAAACTATGGTCGCACCAGCAGCAATGCTTCTCTCTCCAGGGCAATGAGGGAAGCATGGGGAAGCTGGCAGGGCCCCTGGATTGGCAGGGCTTGGAGTGAGAGCCTTGGGGGTGAGACTCTGTGGCCCCGAGAGACAGCAGTGCAGACTGGAGCTGCCAAGCTTGAAGAAGCTGACCTGAGGTTCAAACAAAGCACCAAGTGAGGCATCCCGAACAGTGCTATTTGGGACTGTGGGCAGGGGAGGCGGTGGGCAGGGGAGGCAGTGGTGGGCAGGGGAGGCGATGGGCAGGGGAGGCAGTGGCCCGGTGGCAAAGGGCCTGTAAGTATACGTATACAGGCTCTGAGTTCTGCCCCCATCACAAGGCAGGGGCCTTTAAAAGGGACGCACTTAGTTGCTTGGTTCTCCAAGAAGACTGAGCCGTTGTACTTTACAGTAACGGAAAGATTAAGACTATAAAGAACCCGAAAGCCTCTTGTTACCCTACCCCACCCTCTGCAGCCCACGGGCTCCTGCACATCTGTTCTCTGGACAGACACCTCTCCCCTCCCCCAGCACCTCTGGCAGAACTGGAGAACTGCTGATGCAGCAGCTCCCTACAAGCGCTAGGAGAGAGATTTCCCAGCCTCCCTGTCTTCCTGTTGGCATGGTTGGGCCTCCCCGACCGACCGAGGCCTTTTCTAACTGGGATATGGGTAAAGCCCCAGCCAGAGACTGAGAGAAGGGAACCTAGGCCATTCCCACCGGAAAAGATAAGGGAATCTGAGGGAGTGGGGGACCTTGGGTGTGATGGAGGCAGAGGGAGGAGCCCAAGCAGAGAAGCTGGTGAGAGAAGCCTAGCCCAGCACAAGAACTACAAGCTGTGCCCTGGCCTGTCTAACACCCAGCTACACAGAGCAGGCCCTTTCATCTCAAAAGTCCACAGTCCTCCTCCCAGACTCCCTGGCTTCCCAAGGCAGTGCCTTCCAAACAGATGCATTCCACCCTGAACCCCTGTGAGAGGTTGCTGAGCACAGCAAGAAAATGGGGCCGGGTCCTGGGTTCTAATCCAACCTCCACCAACCTCCTCCTACCTGACTCTGAGGACTCAGGCCCTCACCCTCTCTGAGCCCAAATGTCTCATCGAGAAAATGCCGACACTGCTCTCAAAGTGTCTCTAGGGCCCTCCTCCAGTCCCAGGACCCAGAGAAGCAGCCTAGGATTTAAGCAGACAGAAAGGATGGAGGCCTTCCAGAGTCTTGAGGAGAACAAAGACGCGTGTTGCAGAGGCCACAAAAAATGCAGGCCCTTAAATGATCCCAAGATGGAAAAATCAGGGTTCTGAGCACTGAGGCCTGGCCGGAGAGGGCTCCAGAAAGAGATGTTCGCTGGGCAGGGGCTCTCCCAGCACACTTGAAAGGACAGACGGAACCCTTGGAGGACAGAAGGGACACGAGAAGGGGGCTGACGTGACTGGCAAGAGAGGGGTGGGGCAGAAGAGAAAGAAGAAAGCACGGGGCCCGAGCTGGCGCAGCAGGTCTGGAGGGAGGGAGGCCCAGTACCTGCCAGCCAAACGACGACAGAACCCAAGCTGAAGACCTCTGTGGACCACTGACTCCCCAGGGGTGAGGGAGAGGGGTTGACTAGAAGGGTTAGGGGGGGGCTGAAGAGAAGCGGTTTACCTTGGCTTTGCCGGTATTCTCCGGAGGCCCCTCCAGCCGCAGCCAGAAGTAGGGGGTGTCGGGGCGGCTCTGGAAGGCATTCACCTTGACCCTGAAGATGCGCTGGACCTGGAGCCGCTGCCGGTGTACCCGAGCCTTTGATTCTGACTGCACCATGAACCATTCCTGCGCCGGGGGTCTACCCCCAGACAAGAGCATGGCTGCCCCTCCTGCCCCTGGAAAGCGAGAGACAAGTGTCACCGATCGCAGCGCCGAGGCCCCCCAGCCACCTAGCCCTGCAGCCTAAGCCACGCCTCCCTTTCCCTGCGGCGCGCCCCCCGCCACCGCCTCCCTGCTGCGGGCTCTGCCACCCACCCGCCAGCGCTCCGCGCCCGCCTTCCCAGCTCAGTCGTCCCTTTCCGCCGCTGCTCAGGAGACAAGCCCTTCCTGCTCGGCGTTGTAGCTGGGGGTGGGACCGGGCGGGATCCCGCCGCCCTCCTCCTCCGCCCCCTATCCCCCACCCCGCTACCCCGCCTTCCCCCTCGATCTCGAAGCCAGGCCCCCAGGATCAACGCGCCTAGGCTGCTGGATGGCTTAAAGGGGCGCTGGAGAGCAGGGGGCGGGGAGGCTGGGGAGGCTGGGGAGGAGGGAGAAGGCCAGGCAGGGTCGTGGAAACAACTGCCTTCCACCCAAGCTTTGTGACCAGGGGTCCAAGTGAATTTCCTTCCAATTCCCCTTTCCTGGAAGGAAGGGAGAGAAAGAAAAATTGGTCTCTGAGACCCTGTTTTGAGATTTCAAGCAGGGTTCTACACACACACACACACACACACACACACACACACACACACACCACTCCTTCACACACACACACACACACACACACACACACACACCACTCCTTCACACACTCACACACACACACACACACACACACACACACACACACACACACACCACTCCTTCGCACACACACACCAGCCCACTCCTTGATCTGCACCTCCCTATAGACCCCGGACTTGACCCACCTCTGTGGCAGGAAAGGGTTAAAGGAGAACGGGGTGGAGAGCCCACAGAGGCTAGGGCCTCTAGAAACTCTGGGCTGGAGACCAAGCAGGAAGTAAAGGGTACGAGCTCTCTCACCCCCGACTCAAGTCTGGGGACTGCCTGGAACTGGCCCACAGCCCAGACCCTGCGGAAGCCCCCCGGGGCTGGAGGGGCAAGGGAGTTAGCTGCCCGAGTTTTCAGGCTTGAGTTGTGAGAGCCCCTTTTCAACCAGTGTGAGTCAGGTTGTGAGGAGCCGGTGGGAGGAGGCAGGGTCGCCTTCCGCCCTTATCCACCGCCAGCTGGCTGGCTTCAGTGGTCCAAGACTAGCCCCTGGCTGGGGACACCTTCAAAACCCTGGCTGCCCTGGGAGGCATCCTCCGTACAAAGAACACTCTATGCACTGTAGCCTGAAGTCGCCTGGCGCTGTGAAAGCAGAGTCTGCATGTGGGGCCTCAGGGGGACCTTACTTTCCAAACAAACCAAGAGTAGCAGTCTGACAGACACAAGTGTGGCCCAACCCAGGCTAACAAAGGGTAGCTGATTTTAACTAAGTCCTTTCCTGGGATGTCTGTTACAGAGGTGTGTGTGTGTGTGTGTGTACCTGGGACATATGTGTTACAGAGCTGTGTGTGTGTGTGTGTACCTGGGACATATGTGTTACAGAGCTCTGTGTGTGTGTGTGTGTGTGTGTGTGTGTGTGTGTGTGTACCTGGGATATATGTGTTACAGAGCTCTGTGTGTGTGTGTGTGTGTGTGTGTGTGTGTATACCTGGGACATATGTGTTACAGAGCTGTGTGTGTGTGTGTGTGTGTTTGTGTGTGTGTGTGTAAGGGGGGAGGGAGGGAGGGAGAGAGAGACCAGGGTCCCCAGGCCAGTGGGGCAGGACATGCTGTAAAGAAAAGGCCAACCAGAGAAAAAGATTCAGGTTACTTCCAGGCTAGACTAGATGGTCAAGCCCTACCTTTAATTCTTATGCCTGTATTGGAATCCAGAAAAGGAAAAGGCCATCTGTGGGGTTCTGGCTAGTCAACCCCCGAGACCTGCCCCTCCTGCAGACTTATCTCTACCTGTGCTGCTCTGTTTAGCCGAGGTCAGGCATGGCAGTGCACACCAGAAATCCCAACACTCAGGAGGGTGAGGAAGGAGATCCTGACTCAGAAGGGGATGAAGGTTTGTGCCTCAGTTTCCCTTCCTTAGCAAGGTCACAGCCACACAGCCTTTTCCCCACTCCTTCTATAAATGATGCTAAAGTCCTTCTGACCTCCACTACTGACTGTGGACTTCAAGCACAGTTACTATTGTCAAGGAAAGGCCCCAGGTTTAATCCTCTGTTCAAAGAGGTCATGTGGAGGGCAGAAAGAAGCCAAGCATAAGACACTTCATAAACAGAAAAAGAAAGTAATTTATTTCAACTTCTGTGCTCAGTTGCTTTAGCTCATAAAAATAGGGATAACAGTCCCCATTTGCACACTATGGACCAGGTAAAGAACCTGGCACTTGCTTACTGGTCACATCTCTTTCCCAGATCTTGTCTTCCTCCCCATCTCAGCTCAAGCCAGTCTGTCCTAGAGATTCTCTTCTTCCTTGACTCACCCCTTACTGCCTGCTCATCCATCCACTTGGATGCAAAGGATTTGGCCAAAAAGCTTGGTTATCACCCCCTTTGTCAGCAATGAGCTGTGAACCCTTGAGCAAGTCAGTAAATCTCCCAGGCCTTTGGAGCTTCTTTCTCTTAGTGCATTCACTGGGCCAAGTTCTTTCAACAATTTCAACACTTACTTATTACCGGCTGTGAGCCAGGCTCTTGGGGTACAGCTTTGACTTGGGTTATCTCCTTGCTTGTTGGAATGGGTCTTACATGACTCAGAATGCCCTAGAACTCACTATCTCATTCAGGTTGGCCTTGAACTTTAAACGGTTCTTTGTCTCTGTCTTCCAAGGACTGTGATCACTTGCATGCTCCAATATACCCACCTTCCCTTAATTTTCGAACCAAGTCTCTTCCCAGCTCCAGCTTAACCACATTCATTAATTTTCTGAAGGTTGAGGGTTTTCGAGACAGGGTTTCTCTGTGTGGCCCTGCTTGTCCTGGAACTCACTCTAAACCAGGCTGTCCACCACACCTGGCCTACATTCATTAATTCTTTACCTACAACATTAGGTTAAAAGTTGCTTGATTGTGTTAGAGGCCTCCTGAAACCTGGCCCAAATCAACCTGGAGTAGAAGGATCCTGGCTAAGAGAAAGTAAAAAGCAGGTCTGGCGCCGTGTAAGAAGCCCCGAGATGTTTGTGTGAGGAATAAGAGGCCTCTAAGCCAGAAGATCAGCATGACTAAGGAGGGGCCTGCATTGTGAGCTTGACTGACAGATCCTATCCTTGCAAAGCTTCAGAGGGAGAGGCAGTTCTGTCACTCAAATACCTAGCCCAGATCCACACCCATCTAGTCCCTAGGGATGGGGTGGGGAGCTTTGCAAATGAACCACATGGCCCTGCCTGGAACCTTTCTGTGACAGTAACTAAGAGAGGAGGCAGGCGTCGCCTGGACTTTGTGGAAGTCACTGGGTGTCTTTCATTCATGGAGGACTCCCATCGGAACACAAGTGGCTTCCTGGAGGCATCCAGAATCATGAGTCGAAGGAGATTCCAACAAGCAGCTAGAGGAAAGAGCCAAAGAAAGCAGTTGTCAGTAAATGGGCGGTTTCCCAGAGTGCTCAGCACCTAGGTGGGAAGCATACTGTTCTCAGAAAAGGTGGCTGAGGATGCTTTATAGAAGGGCTCTTTCCAGGCATGGTGGCTGCAGCCAGTAACACACCACTCCCAAGGAAGAGGCAGGAGGATCAGGAGTTCAAGGTTCAAGTTTTTGGGGTTCTAAATTATTTTTTTGCTTTTATTTTAAAAATTATAATTTAGATGTATTTTTCTTCCTTTCTTTCTTTTCTTTTTTTTCCAAAACAGGTTCTCTCTGTGTAAACCATCCTGGAACTCACTCTGTAGACCAGGCTGACCTTGAACTCAGAGATCAACCTGCCTCTGCCTCCTGAGGGCTGTGGATGATTGATTGATAAACAAAACACTGATTGGCCAGTAGCCAGGCAGGAAGTATAGGCGGGACTAACAGAGAGGAGAACTGAGAGAACAGGAAGGCAGAGAGGAGGAGCCGCCAGCCTTTACATGATGCATCCAGGGAGCATCATGTAAAGGCAGCAGGTAAAGCCACACAACACGTGGTGACATATAGGTTAACAGAAATGGGCTAAGTATAAGAGTAAGAGCTAGGCAATGGTAGGCCTGAGCTAATGGCCGAGTAGTTTAAGTAATATAAGCATAAGCGTCTGTATGTTTATTTTATAAGTGGGCTACGGGACTGCCGGGGCTTGGTGGGACCGGCGGGACCCAGAGAGAAAAACTCTAGCTACACCTGAGTGCTGGGCTTAAAGGCATGCACCAGTTTCCAGGAAACTGAGGCACAACCCTTCTGAGTCAGGGTCTCCTTCTTCACCCTCCTGAGTGTTGGGATTTCTGGTGTGCACTGCCACACCCAGTTCTAGATATATTTTTCAATTTTATGCTTAAAAAAAAAAGAAAGAAAGACAAGAGGCTGGAGAGATGGCTCAGTGGTTCAGAACACTTGTTGCTCTTGGCCGAGGACCCAGGCTCAGTTCCTAGCATCACAGTGACTCACAACCACCCCGAACTCCAGCCCTAGGGTATCGAATACCCTCCTCTGACCTCTGCGTGCACCAGTGCACATACATGCATGCAGGTAAAACACACACATAAAATGTACCTTTTTTTTTTTAAATTTAAAACTGAAAGTCAAAGATAAGATGCAGGATACCATTCTAACTCTGCCCTTAGCTGTTAGTGCTTTACTTATTGTTATGGTATGTGCGTGCGTACAGGCGCTCTTGTGCCACAGCACAGGTGTGCAGAGGACAGTTTTGAAGGGCTGACGCTCCCCTTTCACTGTGAGTCTAGGGCTCACGCTCGGGTCATCAGGCCTGAACAGCCAGCACTTTTACTGGCTAAGCCCTTCTTTCCAACCCCACCTTTACTGTATCTACTCACTTA
This sequence comes from Peromyscus leucopus, assembly GCF_004664715.2. Lineage (NCBI taxonomy): Eukaryota > Metazoa > Chordata > Mammalia > Rodentia > Cricetidae > Peromyscus > Peromyscus leucopus. The sequence goes on from NC_051070.1 coordinate 67,953,214, forward strand.
TTAATTTTTGGTGAGAGGTCTCGTGTAGCCCAGGCTAGCCTCCGTCTCCCTGAAGTATAACTTTAAACCACGAATCCTCCTCCTCCACCTGCATGCTGAGATTGATTTCACCTGGTTAATGTGGTCCTGGAGACCAAACCAAGGGTTCCATGCATTCTGAATGAGCACTCTACCTACTGAACCACATCCCCAGTCCCTGCCTTGTTTATTTGTATGGTTTTTTTAAGGGGGAAAAAAAAAGACCTATTATCAGCAACAGCCTTGCTATTTGCTGGGACCTTAGGAGTCTAGTTCATAGGTCAGATAGCCTGACTTCCTTGTCTATTTTGCCCCAACGGGAAACTTATTAGTAGGAAACATGTGTACACTGAATGATAAAGCCTTTTGTCTCAAATGATAAATGTCTTTCGACTGAAGCGGTTGGCTTCATCTGTCTTTGGTCATAGTTCCACAGATTTGGTGAAGGAGTCACTATTGACAAGCAGTCCTGGAACTCATATTCCTGTGTGTCCTGCCTGAAAGTCCCTGGAAGGGACTTGCTAGAGTAGAAGACACAGATAAAAGGCTGATTCTCTGGAACTGTGGTCATTTAGAACTGTGGGAAATTGTGAAGGCAGACGACAGACCAGTTCCTAAGGGAAGAGGGATGCACATTCTAGATGCACAGTGCTGATTTTAGAGTGAGTGGGGGGGAGAAGTGTAAGGGTTCATCATCCTGCTTCCAAGTCCTTTCCATTATTTTTAGGTTATTTAATTTAATTTGCTCTTTTTTCAGAGGTCTTGCTATGTAGTCCAGGCTAGCCTTGAACTTGTGGTTCTCCTACCCCAGACAAAGTGCTGGGATTATAGGCACATGCTACAACACCATGCTTTGTTTTTAGACTTTTTATAAGTAAGTTCTATATTTATAATTTCTTTTTACTGAACTACATCCTTAACACATTTTACCTTTTTACTTACTTATTTACTGTTTCTTGAAACAGTGTTTCCTGTAGCCCAGACTAGCCTCCAACTCTCTACATAGCTGAAGGTAACCTTGAACTCATGATCCACCTGTCTCTGCCTCCCAAGTGCTGGGGTTTTAGGTGTGTGATACTGCACCCTGCTGTATTTCTAAATCAGAGACAAGATCCCATCAAGTTACTTTGAACTCACTCTGTAGTCTCCGCAGGCTTTTCATTTGCAATCCTCTTGCCTCTGCCTGGGATGAAAGGCTGGTACCACCAGGCACAGCTATAATTTTTAAATATTATTATAGCCGGGTGGTGGTGTCACATGCCTTTCTTTAATCCCAGCACTCGGGAGGCAGAGGCAGGTGGATCTCTGTGAGTTCGAGGCCAGCCTGGGCTACACAGAGTGAGTTCCAGGAAAGGCGCAAAGCTACACAGAGAAATCTTGTCTCGAAAAACTAAAAAAAAAAAAAAAAAATTATTATTACATGGCTTTTTGTTGTTATTGATGTTTGTTTGTTTGAAGCAGGGTCTGACATAGCTCAGACTTGCTGGGGAGAACTCTTGAGCCTCCAGCCTTCACATTTCAAGTGCTGAATCACAGACAAGAGCCACCAGCCATGTATGAAACTGAACTCAAAGATCCGCCTACCTCTGCCTCCCAAGTACTGGGATCAAAGGTGTGAGCCACCACCTCCCAGTAATATTTTTTAATATTAACAAGAGAAATTGGTGATATTTCATTTGTACTGAAATGTGATTTTATTTGTATGTTAATAAATAAAGTTGCCTGGGGGTCAGAGCTAATAGCAAGCCATAGCAGAAGCCGGGTGATGGTGGCACACACTTTTAATCCCCATCACATGACAGGCAGAGATCTCTGTGTGTTCAAGGATATAGCCAGCATTGGAGAGACACGCCTTTAAACTCAATACCAACCATAGAAGACCTGGAGGTCTGTATAGACAGGCAGTGACTCAGAGGTCATGTGGTTGGGTTTACAACCAATGAGAAGGCAGAACAGAAAGTCAATAAAAAGACAGATACACAGGAAGTAGGTCTCTTTCGGAGGGGAAGAACGACAGCGGCAGTGAAGGGTAAGAAAGGGTTTTTAGTCTCAGCTCTCAGCTACTGCTCTGACCTCTTGGGCTTTTAACTCAGCATTTGGCTCTGTGCTTCTTATTTAATAAGACCCTTACACCTACAATGTGTGTGTGTGTGTGTTATTACAAAATGTTCCAGTACCTAAATACCTCATTAATAATTGTCTTGCCAGTGTGATGGCTCACAACTTGTAACCCTCTAAAGAATCTGAGGCAGAAAGGACCCAGCCCAAGTTTCAGACCAGCTGGGCTACAGCATGAGACCCTGTCTCAAGACCAACAAGCAAAGAAAGAATTCTAACACTGACATGAAGGCACTGTACTACTTTCTCCACAACTCGTTTCTGAATCAGACACCTTGAACTATTATCGTCTGCTTGAGCTGGCAAGATTGTCTGTCCTGGTAGCACACCAGATTCAGTGATTCCTGCCTTGGCTCTGTCCTGGCCTGTTTCTAGCCCTTGTTAAAAGAGTCATGGTGTGATACTTGACCTTTGAACTCACCCGCCCCCTCCTTTTCCTCTTCCAGGGACAGTGCTTAGAGGCACTCAGAACAGTCCAGCGTTTGACATACACAGCCTCTAGCAAAACTGGGCTGTCTCGAACCCCTGACAACAGGATTGTTTACCTTTACACCAAGAAGCTTGGGAAAGCACCTGGATCCACATGTGGTGTGTGCCCAGGCAGGCTTCGAGGGGTTCCTGCTGAGACCGAAAGTCCTTATGAGATTGTCTAAGACAGAGAAGCATGTCAGCAGGGTCTATGGTGGTCCATGTGTGCCAAGTGTGTCCGTGACAGGATAGCGGGCTTTCCTTATTGAGGAGCAGAAAATCGTTGTGAAGGTGTTGAAGGCACAAGCACAGAGTCAGAAAGCGAAATAAAAATGCAGCTTTTTAAATAATAAGGGTCCAGGCTTGGTCTGTGAAAAGAAAGAAAGAAAGAAAGAAAGAAAGAAAGAAAGAAAGAAAGAAAGAAAGAAAGAAAGAAAGAAAGCTGGGCAGTGGTGGCGGCAGCGGCAGCGCACGCCTTTAATCCCAGCACTTGGGAAGGCAGAGCCAGGCGGATCTCTGTGAGTTCAAGGCCAGCCTGGGCTACCAAGTGAGTTCCAGGAAAGGCGCAAAGCTACACAGAGAAACCCTGTCTCGAAAAACCAAAAAAAAAAAAAAAAAAAAAAAAAGAAAGAAAGAAAGAAAGAGTCATGGTGTTGTACTCACAAGGATCTATTCCCCAAGTACCAGGACACTCGAAGACCTCAGTATCTCCCCATACCTACCTCAAATTTACAACCATGAAGCCCTTGGTGCGCTTTGAACAACTGATTCAAAAGAACGAGATTTATAGCTCCTCGGAGCGCCACATGGGCTGAGCTGGGGCCTTGGGGCTAAGTAGAAGACACTTTAAGGGTGAGTAGACACTGGAGGTCTCTGGGGAAGGGACAAGGTGTACTGAGTGAAGGTTACAGCAGCCCCTGAGGGTGGGCGAGAGACCAGTGTGGACCAGAGGTCGGAAGCCATCAGAGTTAAGCAGAGCACTGTAGGGAGGGAGAGGCGCCATGCAGAGTGTCAACGATTATCGAAGGCCACTCTGAAGCAGAGGCGCTCACATCCCCAGCTCTCATTCTCCACACATGAAGCCCTGTAGATTGATCTGTCCTTCCTTCAACTAACATCTACAGAGCGCCCATCACAGGCCAAGCTCTGTGTAGGCAGGCATCTGGAAGAGAGCCTATAGGAGACCAGTAGGAACCAGAATGGGCCCTCATGGACCCTCTGTCTCAGAGTTGAAAAGGTAGTAACTGCACAATGATTTCACCATAACTACATTAAATGTTATGAATAAAAAGTAATGCTATATGGTGGCCAGGCATGGTGGTGCGCACCCCTTTAATCCCAGTACTCAGGAGGCTGAGGCAGGCAGATCTATATGAATTCAAGGCCAACTTGATCTACCAAGATGTGCTCTCCAGAATCTATATCGTCACTCTAAAAATCCCAGCTCCCTCAGCCTTAAAGGGCCATGAATTCGATGATGAGCTGCAGGTGGGATGTCCACTCTAAACAGGTCAAAATTCACTCATCCTGGTGACTTGTCACTAAGTCTCTCCATTTTTAAAGTAAAAAGTACAGTAAACTTGATGTTCTTGTGAAATTTCATTTTATTTTTATGTTAGCAGCTCTGGCTAATGGTAAAATATGGCCCCAGATCTCTCCCATCCTGATACATACATCTTTGCAATGTGATGTTGTTGGACCACCCACCCACACACACACACACACACACCTCCTGCATTCAGAGTGGAGTCCACTGAACACACACCCAGTCTGATCTGGCTTTCGATTTGTGTTGACCAATAGGATGTTGTGAGGGTGACTTGAACTAAGACTTTAAGAGACCTTGCAACTTGGGCTTTGGTTGTCTTGGAATGTTCTGCCCTCACCTAAGCGAGCCAAGAGAGCCTGAAGAAATGAGGACACATCATCACAGAAAACAAAGCCTGGCCTCAGATCTGAGAGACAGAACCCAACAATGGAACCAGGCACTGAGCACTGTGTGGGAGTGTGCCGTCTGACTAGAGCAGAAGCGCCAGGATCAACCACAAAGCCGTGAGGAAAGGCGAATCAATGTTCCTGTAAGCCACGGAACTGAAGTAGGTCATTATGCAGCCACCACAACAGACAGAGGTCCTTAATGCACCTGCCAATCAAGCAAACACTTCACAGTAAGAGATCAACTCCTAGCCAGATGCAGTGGCTCACACCTTTAATCCCAGCATCGCAAGGCAAGGCAGGCGGATCTCTGAGTTCAAGGCCAGCCTGGTCTACAGAGTGAGTTCCAGGACAGCCAGGGATACCCAGAGAAATCTTGTTTTGAAAAGATCAACTCCATGAGTATGGGAAACATATTTTTGTGGATATCTCCAGATCCTGACATTTCCAACACTTAGTAGTAAATAAATTCTTTGTGAGCAAATTCATACAGCTGTACCACAGACTCCTGTGATAACGACAGCAGCTGCAGAGCAAACTCCGCCTTCCAGCCCACAGGAACCTCTATTTTCCTCATCTTACAATCCCATCCAAGTCAGAGTTCTCCAAAGAAACAAACCAACAAAACAGAGGCAAAGGAGACCTTGAGACTTATTGCTAGAATTGGTTAATGTGATTGTAGTGGTTTGGATAAAAATGACCCCTAGTGCAAGGGAACTGGCCCTGCTCTTTGCTGTAGGCTGCCTTGGGTGAGCTAGCCTGGTCAGTGCTGGAGAGCTGGTGTACGTAGTGATGAGGAGGAGAAGCTGGTGAGCTGACCAACCCAGCTACCACCCAGGCCCAGAACCAGAACCATGAGTTGGCCCACCCCAACATCCACCTCATCTATGAACTATTGGAACTTGTGAAGGGAACAAACCTACATATTCAAAGCAGCAGGATCTCCATATGGTGGTATTTTATTTGTACTGAAACGTGATTTTATTTGTATGTTAGTAAATAAAGTTGCTTGGGGGTCAGAGCTAATAGCAAGCCATCGCAGAGCTGGGCGTTCGTGGCGCACGCCTTTAATCCCAGCACTTGGTTGGCAGAGCTAGGTAGATCTCTGTGTGTTCAAGGATACAGCCAGCATTGTAAACACACGCCTTTAATCTCAATACCATAGAAGACCTGGAGGTCTGTACAAACAGACAGTGACAAGGCAGTCATGTGTTTGGGTTTACAACCAATGAGAAGGCAGAACAGAAAGACTATATAAATAAAGACAAACACACAGGAAGTAGGCCCCTTTTTTCGGAGAGGTCTCTTGGCTAGCTGCAGCAGGTGGGTAAGGCTCTTAGCTCTGATATCTTGGATTTCTTCTTTGCATTGGTTCTATGTTTCTTATTTAATAAGACGGTTGGTTACATCTACATCTCCATGACACAGGACAACAACAGGATGTCTAAGAGGAGCCCCAGTGAGAGCCCATTATCGAGGGTATAACAGAAGCCGGAGGCCTCGAACCAGACCAATGATTCATGGCAGTGAACACTAGCAAGTAAAGATGAATGGACTAAAGGGTGAACTGTGTGACTCAACAGGCCACACTACAGCTTCCATGACAAGATCCTTTTTTGTTTGTTGTTTGTTTGTTTGTTTGTTTGCTTGCTTGCTTGCTTTGTTTCTTTGTTTTGCTTGGTTTTTTTGGTTTTTCTTTTAAATTTGGTTTTGTTTTGTGGGGGAGGTTGCAAGGGCAGAGGGTGGATATTAGGGCATGGAAAGATAAGTGGGATTGGGATGCACGTGATGTAAAATCTACAAAGAATCAATAAAAGTTTTTTTTAATGACCCCCCCATAGGCTCATATATTTGAATGCTTAGTCACCAGGGAATGGAACAGTTTGAAAGGATTAGAAGGATTAGGGGTGTGGCCTTATTGGAGGAAGTGTGTTACCAGGGGTGGGGATTGTCACCTGCCCAGCACTTCTGGATGCTAACCTCTGGGGCAGTCTGAGAAGAAAAGCACCCACCTGGGGCACTTTGTCCAACATTGGCTCCCTGGCTGCCAGCCCCGTCCAGATACCTGGCTCACTGTAGTAGAGGCTGCTTAGAAGTCTTCGGCCCTGGGGCTGGAGAGATGGCTCAGAGGTTAAGAGCACTGCTTGCTCTTCCAAAGGTCCTGAGTTCAATTCCCAGCAACCACATGGTGGCTCACAACCATCTGTAATGAGATCTGGTGCCCTCTTCTGGCCTGTGGGGATACGTACAGACAGAACAATGTATACATAATAAATAAATAAATCTTTAAAAAAAAAAAAAAAAAAAAAAAAAGAAGTCTTCGGCCCTTACTAGATCCCTCAGCATGCATCTGAGAGATCAGCAAAAGCTATTTCCTTCAACTCCACCCAATGTCTACATCTATAGTCTTGACTCTAGATACTCCTTGGCTCAGGATGACATTAGGAATATATTTCTTTTCAAACAATGTATGATCGACCCTCCCTGCCACTGCCCCCCACAAGAGATGGACCCAGGGAGTCATCTCAAAGTATAGTCACATATCATCACTATATACAAGCAGAAGAAGGCAGCTTGGTTGCCCTTTTGATGAGTTCCCAAAGCCTCTGTCTGTTACACTTTTAAAAGGGAGAAATTTCTTTTTGCTGGTCCATTACTCTAACCCAAAGGTTGGCACACAGCAAGAGATCAACAAATGTTTAAAAAATGATGTAGCTAGGGTCCGGTACCATCTAGTGACACGAAGGTCACATGGCTCATTGGTGGATGAGCCAGAACTTCCACCTTTCCTGTCCTCTGACCCCAACCTCAGTTCATCCTGTTCAGCCGGGTAACGGCAGAAACCTGATTGCTGTTTGCCAAACCACCGCGAAACGCTTCTCTCCGCTCTTCTTGACACCACCTCTCCAAACAGGTTCTAACTCCTAAATGTCATGTACACTCACATACACACACACACACACACACACACACACACACACACACACACACACACAGAGATACATTCTCTGTTCAAATGAATAAATGCCTCTCTATTATCACAAAATGCTTCTCATCTGGTCAGTTAAAGCATTTAGGGTCTCACTCCTTTCTGCCTGTCCAGATCTGACTTCCCATTATTGCTTGTGTGTCTGTCTATCTGTCTGCTTTAAGTAAGTGCTCCATGTAGCTCCAGCTGGCTTCAAACTCCATATGTTACCGAGTCTGGCCTTGAACTCCTCCTCCTGATTTTCCTGCCTCTTCCTCCCACGTGCTGATATCATAGGTGTGTCCACCAATCAGGGTTTGACTTCATAACCAAGCACATCCCTCACTCTCCTCTCTAGCTTGTGGACCCAGAAACCCTCCTTCTTCCTTCAGCAGCCAGCCTAAACTCATCTAACACTCTTCAAACTTGCCAGTGGGCTCAGCCCCCCAGTATTTCCAGAGCATTCCATCACTGCTGCCTCTTAGCTTCCGTCGCCCACCTCACCCTAATCTCTAGGCAGGAAGGTCTTCCCTCTAGGTCTTCCCTCTAGGACATGATTGGACATTCTAGCTCAAGGCTGTAATACGACACTGACCCTCATGTTCCCACTGCATAACACAGAGTTTTAGCTGCACAAGAGCCTTGTAGAAGTTTGGGAGGGGCAAGGGTACCAAAACAGCAGTCAAGTCCTTACACACTTTGCACCTGCAGTTTCTAGGACGTTGTGAGATGATACTTCTGTGTGACCCTTCTCTCCATCACAACTCAGAAAGTCCAGCAGCGAGATCTCAGGCCTCGCAGAACTGGCTCCAAGCACAGCCAAAAACTCATCCGGAAGGCAGCCCAAGATGCTTCTCCCTGAGTACCTTGAAGGCCCAGAGTTCCAGCCACAGGAAGCTCGGCTAGTCCCCAGAGCAGCTGCTACAGCACCAGGGTTCCAGGCTTCGCTTGGGACCATCCTTGAATTATCTTGTGAAAGGGAGCTCTCTAAAGAAATGTCGTCTCTGGTAAAGACCCTTGAGACCCATTAGAGCATCACCCTGTAGAGAGATGGAATGCTGCTGGCCAAGAGGCGAAATTATCTTGGGCTATCTTTAGTTCCCTTCATAGCTGTTTTAAATCTCTGTGCCTGACCTAGCATCTCTGTGGCTTCTGGGTAAAGCTCTTGAAATCCACTGTTGAACGCAGCTGACCACCAGGGTCCACCAATCCTAAAACTAAGAATTTTATAACGTACAACAGAAATGCCCCTGTTCTGCCGAAGCCCACCTACCTCACGTACCTACCCATGTAAATACATCGATTTATAACTTCCTTTTTAAAGTTTCTTTTACATGTGACTTTAAGTTCAGATAACCTCTTCCATAGTAGAAAATGTCATTCAAGACATCCCGGACCCTTATCTGTGGGCCGTGGTCACTCATATTTGTCTCAAAATAAACTCTCTTGTATTCCCATCGGGACAAAGCTGGATGGGTGCAGAGAGCCAGGTGAGGGGGGAAATGGGTTGCAATAAGAGGCTCTAGCTCACTTTTCCATAGGACCCTTCCCTCAGACCAACACAGACAGGGTTTGGATGGGGGAGGCGAAGCCATTCTGGAATCGGACACTTTTTTAGTTTTCAACCTTCCGGAGCCGAGGAAGTACTTACTGTGGTCTTTAAAGCACATGAACCCAATGGGCGTAGTGACTCGTCGGGTCTGTAACCCCAGGGAAGCAGCAGCAAGTTCAAGATCAGCCTGGCCTACATAGTGAGTTCCAGGCTGGCTTGTCAAATAAGCAAGTTCATCGCAGGTACCTCCCCAAATAAATACAAACAAAATGCAGAGATCTGGGGCCTGAACTTCAAGAATATAGCTGTATAGTAGATTGGAGGTTGCTTAGAAGTCTGCACGGAAAATAAAACAAAATGACCGAGGGCTGGCGCTCCAGCTCAGTAGGTAGAATGCTTACCTACTAGGATCGTAGCCCTGGGCTCTACTCCCAGCACTGCATGGCACTGGGCATGGTAGCAGGCGCTTATAGTCCCAATCAGGGGATGGAGGAGGAAGGATAAGAAATTCAAGGCCATCCTTAACTACATAGTGAGTTTCCAGGCCTTGTAGTAGGTAGCTGCTCTGCCTATGACCTTGAAGGACATGCCCCTGGGGCGTGGCCTCTCGGACCCTTAAGACCTGGGATGCACATAGGCATCGCTCTCTCTCTCCTTCATGGTTTTGGATGCTGAGACAGGCCAGGAAGAACAGCGTGTACCATAGCTCGGCTTTCCAGGATCCTACAATAAATCTCCCGTGCTGTGAGTTTTATCCCCTAATAAATTCCTCGCCCTTTAAGCAGACTCGTGGATTTCTCGCCATAAGGCCTGCCCGAGCTAAATAAGACTCGATTCTCAAAAAAGAAGAGGAATGCCAGATGTGGTGACACATGCCTTTGATACAACACGAGTCCAGCCCAGGAGACTAAGAAGTCCTCCAGACTGACACTTAGCAGCTGCTCAATAATTATCTGGCCATGACTGAGCATTAGTGTCCCATAAGGAAATGAAACAAACTGCTCAGGAGGTATGTGGTGGTGACTGGAATGAGAAATGTCCCCATGGGTGCATATATCTGAACATTTGGTCTCCTGTTAAGGGTACCCTTGGGGGGAACTGATGAAACCTTTGGAAGGAAGAGCCTTATTGGAGAAAGTTCATCCTTGGGGCCAGGCTTTGGGTTTTTACAGCCTCACCCTACTTCCTGATCTCACTCTCTCTCTCTCTCTCTCTCTCTCTCTCTCTCTCTCTCTCTCTCTCTCTCTCCTTCCTGTATGTGGTTAAGATGTGATCTCTCAGCAATCCTGCTCCTACCTACCTCCACACTTCACCCACCATTATGGACATCCAGCCCTCTAGAACCATAAATGAAAATAAATGATTTCTTCTAAGTTGCTCTTGACCATAGTATTTCCTCACAACAACAGAAAAGTAACCCATACAAGGCAGCAAATCTCTGTCATGACAGCCCTTCATCCACATGGAGGCTAACCCATCCCATAAGAGGTTGGAGGTGGAACTGAGTAATGCTATAAATAACTTGTGTGCCCCATGGTCCCCTCCAACATGAAAATTATAGGGCAATGACTCCAGATTGGGGTCGGAGGGGATTCTTGGAAACCCTGCTAGAGCCTGGTGACCTGATCAGCTGATGTCAATATGGTTTGCAGCAGCTTGTGTTCTAGGAGACAAACTGTGTGTGGCTAAACTCATTACAAAGCAGCAATGGGCCGAGGGAAGAGGTCGCTTGGGTTCTTCAATCCTCCAGCACTAAGCCAGTTTCTGTGGCTTTCCTGGGACTCCCAGGCCTGGTTAGATTCAGTGGGCATGCAGAGACTCAAACAGCCTTGAGGTGAGTCAAGATTTCCAAGGACTGGCTCTCTGAATGTCTTAAGTGTGCCCTCTGAAGGTGAATGGAACCCATCAAGCTGACTGTGCTCCATACCTGTGTACCAGGCTCCAGGTAAGCAGTAGTCTGCCTCTTCCTGGCTCATTGCGCCTTAGTCTCAGAGACCATCAAGATAAGGAACAGACCAAGCTTCCTGCCTGATCGGGTAATGACAAAGGATGCCCCTATGCAGAAGGCCGGCGTGGGCATACCTGCGGGATGAGCCTGGAGCTCGTGCACGCCGCAAGAATTCAGAGCTCTTAGGAAGGCTGCTAGACCTCCTGCAGTCTGCTCCTAAAGTATAAATATTTCCAGACTGTCTTCACAATCTTCAAGGGAGAGGAGCTTCCATTGGTAGGCCCATGCCAACTCTCCCTCATCCCCTCCCTCACTTCAAAGAACGAGCCTCAGGGGCCTGAATCTTCTGGGTTAGCATGTCGTCCAAATGTGCAGAAGGAGCAGGAGTCCAGGAAGGCGACGTCCAGCATGCTGCTGGCACTCTGTGAGTTTAGGCAAGCCTGCTTCTCTTTGAACCTCCGATTCCTCTTTCTCCAAATGAGTGAGAAACTTGACTGGCCTTTTCCCACCTTGACTATAAATCAAGGGTGGCAAGACACAGGAGCCTGGGAACACAAGGATTCCTAGGCCTCATTCTAAAGCTAAGGAACCGGAACCTCCAGGGAGGATAACGTAAAGAAGTTTGTGAAGATCCTGAATCCCAACCTCAGCTCCAGCCAGGGAGCCTCAGGAGCGCCTCGGTATACCCTCATCCCTCTCCATCTGGGAGACCCTTAAGATGAATTGCTCCAAGCCATGCCCCACCTCTTCCCGACTTCTCAGCTTCCTTGGGCCAGAGCTGGAGTAAGCTCGTATCACCCCTTTCTCCAAAGAGCTCTGGAGGCTGAAGCGCTGGTCAGTGAGCAGTTTATTACCCATCAACCTGTCCAGCCTGCCCACATCACAGCCTGCACAGCCTGGACATTATTTTCATCCCAGTCCGTTCTGGCATCCAGCCTCTGTCTCCACCCTCGGCCCCCATCCCCCACACTCTCACTCCCTTTCAAGACAGCACCAGGTCTGGGGGCCACACCTCAGCTGGGAGAGGAGACGGGAAGATAGAAGCTGGGCCAAGAGAAACTAGGGTTGGCCCCCAAGCTTCTGGAGCCAGCACCCCAGTTAAGAGGGCAAGGAGGCAGGGTTTCTGGGGCCAGTACATGTGGTTCAGGCAGGAGGCTCTTCTCCAGGACGTGCAGGGAAGCCGCTCAGGTCTCGACCAATGATCTCACTCACTGTAAAGGAGGGGGGGGGCAGTTGAAAGGCTAAGGCAGGTCTTTTCCTTTTTCAGAGACCCCCCCCTTCAGCTCCAAGCAGGCCTCCAGCTAGGACATATCTGGATTCCTCTTTTGCCGAGCCTCAGTTTCCCCAATGTCTCTTAACATCTGCTCCTAACTAGGTTTGGTCCAACTCCATCCACAAGGGTTCCCGGCCCTGCATCATTATCTAGCATTCTCCCGTCAGCTCGGCCTGTGCCAATGGCAGCAGGTCAGACGTTGGTGTCATCAGCCGGACAAAGAAGGGACAAAATAGGGAAGTCTTCGTCCTCAAAGCAGACTACAGTCTCCGGGGAAAGATAAGGGGAGCTTTCCACAAGCCACCGGCCCTCCCTGAAACTCAATGCTTGAATCTACAGTTCAGGGAACTAGATGGAATGGTCTTGAAATACTTCTAGGGCTGAAATTTTGTGATTAGGGCAGAGACAGAAAAAAAGCTGGAATAGATACTCCATGTGCCCTTCAGAATTAAGGTGCTGAATTCAGGTGGCCACGCACACACCAAGAACCTGCTCCGGAGACGTCTGACTAGTCCTGGGACAAGCCACGCCCCTCAGTACACATGCACATCGATCTCTTGCACTCACTCAGGTTCACAGTCCCCAGTCCCACACCCACCTTCCTCCAGGGTGATACCCTGGATAGGTACATTGTCTCTGAAGCCGCTGTTGTAGCCACCCCTGGATTTCTCCTGCTCCGAGGCTCCCTCCCCAGGGGTATAGCCTGGCCCCACCTCATTGTAGCCCTCGGCAGGCAGGGGCTGGACAGCACTCTGGGGATTGAAGGGGTCTTCAAGTGGTGGGGAGGAAGGTAATGGAGGTCTAAAGGGGGCTGGAGGGGAGAACGGAAGCCCCAGGGCAAAAGAGGAGCCCTGGCCTCCATACGGGTCACCAGGAAAGGGGCGGGGAAGGAAGGAGACTGCAGGTGGGCGGGCGCAACCCGTGGTTCCTCCAGGCTCAGGGAACATCCGCAGGCCAGGTCTATAGGATGGTGGGGGCCCCGTCTGGGGGTAGAGAGCGGGTGTGCTATAGCCAAAGCTTTCTGACAGATAAGGAGTCTCATAAGCAGGGTCTTCATGGGGATAGGAGGGGTAAGGGGGCCTGGGTGGTGAGAAGTCCATGTCAGTGCCAAAGGGGGGACCCGATGCGGAAGGGAAGCCCCGGAGAGATGAGTCTGGCAGGGGTTCCTCCTTGAAGACCACTGGGAAGATGAGGAGGCAGGAGGAGGCTGGTGAGGTTCTGGCCATTCCACCAGTATACCTTCCAACCTCCTTCCCTTCCGAGGGTTCGTCCACCCCTTCTCCCCTCACATGGGGGCCCCCCTCTGCCCCCACCACAGGCAGTCTTAGAGCGCACCAGGTAGGAACTTGAAACTTTGGGTCGGACTGCGCTTTCTCCGCCCGTTGGAGACGTAAAAGTAGACCTGGACTGGTCGGGATACCCGCTTGTTGCTATACTCGGGGACGGTCAGCGTCAGCGTCACCTGGTGAGAACAGAGGATAAGACACAAGTCCTTAGAGACCTTCTATCAGCCCAGCCCTTCCATGGACCCAACCAACTCTTATCCCCTAGTTCCACGGCTGAGGAGCAAATCCGTTCCCTGGAGAGGAAGCTCTCTACTAGAGCACCGTGACCCTTCAGGCCAGAAAAAGATACTCTGGAGTCCAAATCCATAAGTAAGGGGCCCTCTTTTTTTTTTTCCCTTTCTTTCTTTCTTTCTTTCTTTCTTTCTTTCTTTCTTTCTTTCTTTCTTTCTTTCTTTCTTTCTTTCTCTCTCTCTCTCTCCCTTCCTTCCTTCCTTCCTTCCTTCCTTCCTTTTCTTTCTGTTTTTTGAGACAGGACAGCCTTGGATGTCCTGGACCTCGTTCTGTAGACCAGGCTGGAGTGCTGGGATTAAAGGTGCCCCCCCACCCCACCACCACCACCACCCAGGCAAAGACCTTTTTGTTTTGTTTTGTTTTGTTTTGTTTTGTTTTGTTTTGTTTTGTTTTGTTTTGTTTTGGAGACAGGGTCTCTCTATGACTGTGCTGGAACTCTCTCTGTGGACCACGATGGCCTGGAGCTCACAGAGAGAGACCCACCTGGCTCTAAGGGGCCCCCCTGAGAACTCCTTAGGCTCTAAGGGACCCCCCTGAGAACTCCTTAGGCTCTAAGGGGCCCCCCTGAGAACTCCTTACTCTTCCACCCTCCCCCCACAGCCAGGTTGGGGACCCCGGGGACACTGGCACGTACCTCACTGCTCAGCAGCCGGTTCACCACAGCCTCCTCTTCCCACTGCAGTTTTCCGTCTGCGCAGGAGGAGAAGAGCTCCACCTTGGTCTAGGGTCCACCCCCTGGCCCGGTCCCCTGCCCTTTCCCCCTCCTGCTGGAGTCAACATCAGATTCAAAAGATCCTTAGCAGGTCTGACACAGAGTATACCAGATGTTTACCCGATGAAAAAGACGGGGTGAAAACTGCCCCCACTGAAGACAAATGGTAAACAAAGGTCAAGGGAAATGGCAGGGACCTAGAGAGAGTTCGTGTTAGAAGCAGCCCTGGAGCCCTCCCACCTCAGACTCAGACATCCCCTCCTATGGTACCCTCAAGATGGACAGTGGGGGAGCAATAGGTCCCATCTTGAAGGGAGGCACTATACCAAGACTAATGATGTAGACCCCAGGGTGCTAAATGTAGGTCTCCGGGCTGGGCCATCCATGAGAACCGTTGAAGGAAGGGGAAGCCCACAGGTTGGTGGCCGGATCCCGAATCCTATCTCCCATTTCTGCACCCCTACAGTTCCATCTTGGGGCGCCCCATAGGCTCTCATAATCACAGCTGTGCTTTTATCTCACAACTCAGGACTGGCCCAGGAGAATCTACGACGGCTGTTGAGTGCCCTCTTCATCACTTCATATACTTTTTCCATGAGGGTGAACATCTCAAAGCCAGTTCTAATGCTTTACTAAGCAGGATGTGTATTTTTTTTTTTTTTTTTTTTTTTTTTTTTTGGTTTTTCGAGACAGAGTTTCTCTGTGTAGCTTTGCGCCTTTCCTGGAACTCGCTTTGTAAACCAGGCTGACCTCGAACTCACAGAGATCCGCCTGCCTCTGCCTCCCGAGTGCTGGGATTAAAGAAGTGTGCCACCACCGCCCAGCCGTATTTCTTGTTTTTGCTCACTATCCTTGGTGTTTTCGGTTGTGGCCACTTCCACGAGAAATTGATTGTACGCGATGAGGAGAGGTAGATAAAGAGACTGACGCTCAGCTTGGTGGCCATGTGACAGTGTCGGAGTCTGCCCTGCTGGTTGTGGGCTCTGCTTCTCTCCTCTCCCCAGGGGGTACTCACCAGGGCCCCTTTCAATGAACACCACTTTTGAGTCCGGCAGGAAGTTGGAACCAGTCAACACTAGCTCCTCCCCTCCTCTCACGGAGCAGGCGCTGGGGCTGTAGGCCTCCACCTGGGGCAGCTCCTGGGCTGAGCGCTGGGCTGCAAGGTAGGATAATAAAGAAGCCTGGCTGGGCTGGGTGCAGAAAGGACAACCGTCTCCACCACTAGGGGAGCCCTCTTTCCGGGGGCAAATACAAAAGATAACTAACAGTAACCAGGAAACCACACAGACTGTGGAAGGACCACTCCTGAAGCAGCGACAGAGCAGACAGGTGAATCTGGACCATCCCTGAGACAGAGTCTGTAGCAGGGGCCAACTCAAACACCACCTTCACCTCTCCCACAGGATGGGGAGAACAAGAGCTGAGTCCGCTACAGGGCTACCCATGACACACAGGGCGCGGGGCGCTGTGTAGAGGAAACGGGGACACAGACAGACAAAAGAGCGGCAGGACAGAGAACTGGCCAGGGCCTGTTTGCTCACAGCACTCGATGGGCACGGACGCGGCCTGCACAGAGACGACCTTCCCGCCGCCCTGGGGCACGTGGACACGGAACACCAGCCGCACACGTGTGTTTTTGCGCCCGATGTCTGTCTCACCCTTCCGGAGCTCAATGTCTGAATTCCGAAGCTTCAGGATTCCAGCACAGTCGATGCTGAAGGCAAAGGAGAGATGGGATGGGAAGCCTTCCTAGCCAAAGGTGCGACAGAGATGCATTTTCTAGAGGGGAAGCTCCCACTCCCAGTCGAAGGCCACCAGACTGTCTAAGGTGCTTAAGGAGACTGTTTTCTAATCTAGAGATGGCCTTCGCAGAAAGCTCCCCAGCCTCAAAAAATACTTTCATAGATATTAAGGCCAGAAACTGGCTGGGGATGAGGCTTAGTGGCAGAGCACTTGCCTAGCATATAGAAAGCCCTAGGTTCAACTCCCAGGACTTTAGGAAGGAGGAGAGAGTTGAGGATATAGCTCAATGGGACAAAACTGTCACAGATTCTTTGTACACTGTGTGAAGATGTGTTGCTGTGATTGGTGTAATAAGAGGCTGAATGTCCAGTAGATAAGCAGGAGAGATAGGTAGGACTTCTGGGCAAGAAGAAAGGAAGAGGGGAGGAATTGAGGCAGGCGAGAGAGATGCCAGGAGACTTGGAGAGTAGATGCAAGATGGAAGAGAGGTAAGGCCACATGACAGATGAATACAAATGGGTTAATTTAAGTTAAAAGATCTAGTTAGGAACAAGCCTAAGCTATTGGCCAAGTTTTCATAATTAATAAAAAGTCTCCAGATCAGTATTTGCAGGCTGATGATCTGCAGACAGTCTGACAAGAAAGATTGCTACATATGGAGCCCAATGTGGGTCCACGTGTATCCACATAAGGTTTCACAGACTATCCAGCCAAGACTTCAGATAAGCTCTACACTTTCCCATTACACAGAGACTAAACAAAAAATAATACAGCTAGCTCTCCCAAGACTTGACCATTATCCTAATTTTCTCAGGGTCCCCCCAAAGATACTGTTGCTCCCAGACAACAGGAAGCAGTCTAGAGAACACAACACCCACATTCCCAAGAGGTGGGGTTGATGGTTTTTGGGCATTCAGTGGATTATGGATGTTTATCATCAAACATTTAGCGGGGGTTGATTACAAGGTATTGATGATAATGGTCAGGAAAAAAATGAACCAAGGAAATTAGATTCAGGGATCTCTTTCTCAAAGGAAAAGAGGGGTGGATATAGTACAGAAATTATAGAATAAAAGGGTGGATTGTTGAGTCTACTTTTGAATAATCACTAGTCTCAATTATCTTACATTGGTATGGATTTTTTATATTAATACAAATTTAAGGGTTTTTTATATTGCACATATGTTTCTACTCTTGTTTAAGGTATTGTACCTATGCAGCTCATTTTAAAATGTAATGTAAAGTTTTAGTCCTTGAAAACTATTTAGGATAATTAAGAAAGACATGTTAGAAGTTAGTCATCTATAATAATCAAACTTGTAGTCACATTAGGTATGTTCTCAAGGTTAAACAGATATATTTTAGATAGATCGTCTTCAATCACTTCAAAGAGCTACAGAATATGGCATTTAAGATGTTTTGACATTTTTTCATGACAGTGAGACATGTCTGCTCCTGGCAGTACCAACTTACTTCCAAAAAGGATGCTGGGCATCAAAGAACCTCCATATGTAATTTACTTTCCTTATGGCAAAGCTAGCCACTGGGCAAGAAACTGCCCTTGCCTTGACTGCTGACAGAATGCTGTCCAAACTGAACAAACAAGACACAAAAGAAAATGAATGCCAAACTTTGCCAAGACAATGAGGGATAGTTCTTCAAAATTCCTGCTTCACAGAAAAGTCTGTCAGATATTCTAGGCCTATAGGCCAAAGATGGGTGCCCCAGTGTTGCAGAGGAACCTTGGGTGACTGTCCAGGCAGTCAGCTGCCTCTGTCATTTCTATAGTTTTGGAAGTTGTTTGCTCTACACTTCCTATTTACTCAGGTAATATTATATCCTTCTCAGGTCTTTGATGGAGTTGAAGACTAGATAGTTATAGTTACAGTTTTCCTTGTTACCAAATTCAGAAAAGAAACTTACATAAGAGATGTAAAGTTTATAAGATTGAGAAACATAGAAGCTTGATTTGTTTAAGAAGATGTTTTTAGGTCTAAAAAGATTTTTAGGATAGTAATACAAGTTAGGATAGACAATGGTTTAGGTATAAAACTTGAATTCACTAGGACAGGATAGATAATACAGTACTTTCTCCAAATTTGCCAAATACAAATGGACTGGATATTGTAAATATAAACCTTACTTGATAATTGTTCTTATTGTGTATAGTTTTACTATGTCAGAGTTAAAAGCTTTCCTTTTTATTTAGACAAAAAGGGGGATATTTATACCCGGTGTGAAAATATGTTGCTGTGATTGGTGTACTAAAAAGTTGAATGGCCAATAGATAGGCAGGGACAATAGGTGGGACTTACAGGCAGAGAGAGAGGAAGAGGAGAAGGAATCATGGCACCAGACATGGAGAGGAAAGAGGAGGTGCAAGATGGAAGAGAGGTAATGCCGTGTGATAGAATGTAGACTAATATAAATGGGTTAATTTAAGTTATAAGATCTAGTTAGGAACAAGCCTAAGCGATCAGCCAAGCCTTCATAATTAATAAGAAGTCTCTGTGTTGTTATTTGCAAGCTGGTTTGCCGGACAGAGAAAAAGTTGCTACACAAAACACTTGCCTAGAAGGCTGGAAACTGACTTGGAGTGGTAGGAAAAAGAAAAAGTGGGCATCTCTGGTCCTAAACCCTGCAGGCTGAGGGAAAGCTGGCAAGGGACTTACTTGGCAGCCATGTTGTTCTCTGGGAGCAAGGTCATCTCCAACACTTTGGTACCACTGACTACAGCTTCGTAGCTGGCCGTGGCCACCATCTTGCCGGTAATGCGGTGCACTTGGTAGAAGGCGTGTGGCCGCAGGCTCCTCTCATCTGCAGTGCCGATGAACATCTGCAGAGTCAGTGGCTTCTCACTGTAGCCTAGGAGCTGACAGAGGGAGACAGAGGCCACCTATGTGAAAGCCCCGGTGTCTTTTGCCCTCTGTCCATCCTTGGATTTTCTGTCCAAGGATGGGAATGGTGAAAGATAAAGAATATCCTGTAAGGAATTCCCTGTGGGAAACTGGGCATCAGTCATAGAGAAAATGTGATCTGAAGTTCACAGTGTTATTCTTGGAAGGCCCAAACTGGGCTGGGCAAAGGAGGAAGAGCTTCCAAGAAAGACTAGCCCAACTCAATATAGAGGAAAAACCTAACTCCCAGTAACCTTTGGCCTCAGCTGAAACCCTCCCCCACATCTGGCAAGTCACCATTTTCCAAAGTAGACACGAGGCCGATGTCCCACGGGGTGAGTCGGGGAGGGTGGGGGTGCAGGAGAACAGAAAAGAAGAGTAGAAAGCATATCCGGGTCCTGGCTGTGTACCCTTCCTTCCTGAGTTCCAGCCCCTCCCCTAGGCTGCCTGCAGGGTCACAGCTGAGACAGAGTGTGGGAAAGGGCAGTGCCATGATTCTGTGCGCCGCTGAAGCACGTTTGCAGGAATCTGGGATGGGAGGAGAGAAAGAACACCGGGCCTGCCTTCTGCCCCTTACCTTGACCACAGGGTGACCTCCAGGAGCAGCTTTGACAGCTCCTCGGCTGCCCTCCGTCTCGTAGTGGGCTCGGTGGTGAGCTCTCGGCTGCACCTCAATCCTCAGCTCCAGCTGCTCATACTGGCTGGGCAAAGGCCAGTCCAGGGGAGGTAGGGCAGAGGTCCTGGGTAGAAGAGGAGAGCATGGTCGACTGGACTGTGAGGGAGGGGGCAGTATGGGTATGAGAGAAATAAAAAAAAAAAAAAGACCACAGCAAAAGTAAATTCCAAAAACTCAGAAACAGGGGTGCTGATGGGGAAGAGAGCCCTTTGAAGGTGGGGGTGTGGAAGATGGCGATAGCCCTGAGACTCCTTTCTCCCAGGTTCTGGATAAAGGGTTTGCCGGCTTTACCAAGAAACAGAGGAGCCCAAAGGCTGTACTGGCCCTCCGACCTAGAAGGGCAGGTACAGCACAGAGGTGCCCCTTTAGACCAGAAAAAGCATTAGAAAAACAGAGACTGAGGGCAGAAGCCTACAGCAGAACCTAGGACTGGCTTCCCTGCTACCAGGCCAAATCCTTCCCACTAGTTGGGGCTAAGTAGGAAAAGTTGCAAGGGGTAAGAACTGCTTCTCTGGAATCGTGCTTACAGACACTCTGCTGCTAAATCTCTACTGGTAATTTCCTGCCCACCTCCCCCACCCCCCGATATTTGGCAGTCTTTTTTAATTTCCATAACTAATGCAAAAGGTGCCACTAGTGTCTAATGAATAGGCCCGGGAGGATGCTCACCATTAGACCATGTCCAGTACAGCCCTGCACTACAAACTGCCCAACTCAAAACTCAAAACGTCTACCGAGGTTGAGAAATGTTGGTCTTTGGGAATCCCAGGGGGTCCAGCTTCCCCCTAGAAACTTTTCAGGATGGAGCCACCTCAGTCAGAGAGCTCAAGGCTTAGGACTGTGGAAATGCATAATTCTTTAAGAGTAGAAGGGATAAAAATGCAAGTTTTGATATAAATTCTTTGATTTGCAAATACATGTAACTTTATTCAGACTCGAAGTGATGCTCTTAAGCCATGGACTTGGAAATTAAGGGTTAGAGGAGGGCTCTTCTATCTGTTCTGTCTAAACAGCCAGAAGCTAAGATCAACCTTTCGGAGCCAGGGCTGATCAGGAAGTGCGAGAAACCCTAAAGGAACTCATCTCACCTAACTGTTCCTCTCCATCTACAGCTCAGTCCATTGCTGGCTTTTTCTTTTTTCTTTTGGGTTTTTTTTTTTTTTTTTAATTTTTTTTTTGTTTTATTTTTATTTTATTTTATTTTGGCTTTTCGAGACAGGGTTTCTCTGTGTAGCTTTGAGTCTTTCCTGGAACTCACTTGGTAGTCCAGGCTGGCCTTGAACTCACAGAGATCCGCCTGGCTCTGCCTCCCAAGTGCTGGGATTAAAGGCGTGAGCCACCACCGCCCGGCCATTGTTTTTTTTTTTTTTCTTCAAACTTAATTGCCTTAAAACCAATTAGGTAACTGGGGCCCTCTTGCACTAGCTCTTATGAGAAGTGGAGAACACCTGGAAGCTGAACCTGTCTTTAAACTCATCCTCCCTTTGACCTTTCTGCTCCCTGCAGAACAGGGATTGAAGAGCACAGAGGTCCCAGATCTGGCCCTCACCTGAAGATGGGGCTGTGTCCCCCAATCCGGGCCTTGGACCAAGCAAGGGGAGAAGGCACTGCGAGATAGTCCATGCCAGCCACCTCTTTCCGAAGACCCCCTGGAGCAGCCACAGCCTCATCTGTTCCGGAAGGCAGCTTCCCATTGCACGGAGCAGGCTCCTCAGACCGAGGCAGGGCCACTGCCTGCTCGCTAGAAGTCCTCCGGGTTTTCTGAGGGATGCTCTCGGTGGCTGGAGCTCCCACATAGTCAAAAGGGCCAGGGGAACTAGGGTCCCTGACTAGAGGCAATGGGGGTGGTGGAGGTGGCTCTGGACCCTCTTCCCCAAGGCTGCCCCGGCGGGACAGAGCCGGGGAGGCCGAAGATGGGGTTCCAGAACTGGAGTAGCGCCTCTTGCCGCAAGGTGAAGCAGGCCGAGGGGAGGCTGGGATGGGCCCCGGAGCGCTGAGAAGTAGCCAGCTATCCTCGGGCGCTCGACCTCCGGAGCTTGGACCGTAAAGGCTCCACGGATCCTCCGGGGTCCATGGCCTAGGAGAAGCCCGGGGCGAAGGCAGCGGAGAGCTCAAGCCAAAGCGGGAAGCCGCTTCATTAAGTTCTGACTCCACCTCATCGCACGCTGCATACAGGGCGGCCTCATCCGAGGCATCAGAGAAGAAACTCCACGAAGACAGGCTGCTGCTGCCAGGGCTCGGGCTGAAGAAGGCACCTCCGCCCTGGCCTCCTGCCTCTCGGTAGCCCCCAAAGCCTTCTGGTGGGGGGTAATCTCTAGGAGAGCCGTCCCCCCAGGTTTCAGGCGTGTCCTCTAGCGAGGTCGGTGGGTCAGGCGTGGGAGAGATGGATGTGATCCGGATGCTGGGGCACTCAAGAACACGACCGCCCCCAGCACCCCCCGCACCCCCTCCCGGGCCCCCCAGCCTCACCGACCGAGCCGGTTGGCTCTCCCAGGTGCCAGGTGAAGGGGCGGGACGGGGTGGTGGTGAGTGCATGCCCGGCCGAGGGGGTGGGGGTCGGGGAATACCAATAGGACCAGCACCATAAGGAAGGGGTTCCCCCAGGGCCAAACGACAGCATGAAGGGGCATCCTCTGAGTCCAGCTCTGTCAAAGAGGGAGGGAGAGTAAAGGGAGAGAGGGAGAGAGAAGCTGGTGAGACGTCTAGATTCCTCCGATGGTCAGCTCCCAAAGCCTGAGATGCTCAGCTAGGAGGGGTCTCTCCTAGTCTCAGGACGAAAGCAAAGTGGAGCATCAGAAGACAGAAACGAGATACAGGCGTGCCAGAAGCCCATATTCTGAACCCCTGGCCCTGGGACCTAGGGTACCAGAGAAGGTGGGACTTAAGGTGAGGACCTTGGGCGGCGGAGCGCTAGAGACGGGCCTGGAGGTGTGTTTGCCCAGGCTCTGGGCTGGGCCGGGGGCGACTCACACATGAACCCAATTAGCAACGGTTCCCAAACCCCCAAATGGTGCTGGCAGAAACCCCAGTTACCATCGCAACCGTGGCCTGGGGGTGGGAAGGATGGGGGCATGTCTGTGGTGACGAGGGGGAGGTGGCTCCTCCCTCGCCCCCCCCAAAAGGGGGCGGAGGTGCAGCCGGAGGGTGATGCGTGCGGGGCCCAGCCAACGGGGGGCGGGGGGGGGCGGGAGGACCGGGGGGCAGCGGGCAGCGCGGATTCCGTGCGAGCGGCCGCCGCCCCCGGCTCTCGATCCCAGCCATCTGCCTCTCATTGCGGCTAGACAGGGGGAGGGGGAGGGGTGCCCCTGCGCTGCCCGAAAGAGCCCCCCAGCCCCAGGCGTCACGTCTGCAGGACCAGGCCCCAGGTCCGAAAGCCTCAAACTCCAGAACCAACCCTCCCCTTCCCAAGCCGGCGCCCCGGGACCCTTGGGGGCCGAGGTTCCCTTCCGCCCCCCATCACAGAGATAATCGGCCTAGCCGGGAGGCGGCGCGTAGCCAACAACACCCCCACTCCCACCCCAGTCACGACCTAAAAAGGAAAAAGTGGTGCCGTGGCCCCCAGCCTCACTTCCTCAGCCTCGGTAGTGGAGTCCTCCGGCTCCCCCCAACCTCTGACCCACCTCAACCCCCACCCCAGGCTCGCAGCCTCCAAAGTGTCCTGACTCGGACCTTTAATCACTGGCCCAAAGCCCCCTTCCCAGCCCCACACTAACCTTCCCCAGGGCCCCCCGCGCCCAGCGGGGGGGCCTCCTTTTCCTCCCCGAACACCAGCTTAAATTCCAGCTCCTCATCCTCGCAGCTTGCCGCCCCCATGGATCCGGCCGGAGCCCCCAGGTCCCGCCTGGGTGGGAGGGGGAGGCTCTGGACGCTGCTGTAGCTTCACGCGCGCGGGTGGCTCCCTCCCTCCCTTTCTCTGGGACGCCCCCTCTTCTGTCGCTGCCGCCTCCCTCCCGACGCCCCCTCGTTATTATAGAAACTTTTCCAAACTTTTTTTTCCCCCAAACTTCTTCAAAGCGGCCCCCCCCCTCCAGCCTGTCCCTGATTGGCTACCCGGGATGCTCCGGCCCCTCCTCCAGGGATGAGATGGGAAAACCACGCTCCCCTAGTCCTCCCCCACTCTCTCTCCCTCCCTCAGTCATCTCTCCAGTCCCACCCCCTTCAAAGAGGGAGGAAAAAAAAATGAATTGGAAAATGGTCCCTTCAAACGTTATAGGACCCTAGTGGTACCTATTGGCTCGCAGTTGTGACAATCACTTCTTACTGGGAGCCCAAACCTCAGCCCATTTCGTCTCAGCTGAGGGAGGGAGGTGGGGGGAATCCGAGTCGCCTTAAAGAGGCCATATTCTGGGCCCCCAGTGTGGCGGGCCCACAGTACATCCTTCCCTGCGATCTGAAGAGTAGTGTAGCTAGCATCTCCCTGGAAAGGCCACCGCTTCTGCGCCTTCCATCCAAGTCTTGAGTAGACGGGAGTTCCGGGATTGAGAGGGGCTCGGAGCTGTTCTGGACAGGAGGCCGTTCCTTCCTCCACCCTCGCTGAGACCACTCTGCCAGGGCCTTCAAGGAGCTTTGGCACGCCTTCACCATTCACCTCCACCGGCCCCTCCTCCCAGTCCCTGAAGATGCAGAACTTTTAGCTGTCCCGAGAGTCTCCCAGACCTTTCTAACCCCGGGAAGCCTTGGAAGGCCAGCAGCCCCTTCTGGGCGGAGATCCAGGCCGGGCTTTGCCGACACCCTTGTCCTAGCCACCTAGATAGGCCATTAATTAGCCTCCACGGAGGAAGTCGGCTCCCTCCTCCCTCCCAAGAGCTGCAGACTGGAGTGACTCTGTCTTCCAAGGGCAGTCCCCTCCCGGCTCTCCTAAATTCCTGGCCAGGTTTAGAAGGGGCCCGAAGCTGAAAATGTAGGCCCCGGGGCTGGACACCTGTCACCTGGGCAGGGGAGGAAGACCCGGACTGGAGTTTCTAGGAAGGGCAAGCAAAAAGGGTCCCAGTTGGAAGAAGAAGTGGGACGGGAGATGCTCTCTTTGGATGGCAGGTGCTGCGGGGCGGGGGAGCAGTCACCCTTCTCCCCCGCACGCTAACCATTTGCTTCCAAACTTCCCCCCAAGAAGCCTCGCGGATCTCTGGTCTCTAAAGCCCGCAGGCTCTGGGCCGCGCCCCCAGCAGCAGCCGCAGCAGCTGCAGCAGCAGCAGCAGCAGCTGCAGCAGCAGCCCGAGGCCAGCACCGAATGGGTTAAGCACCGGCCCTCGGGTCAGACGTTTACAAACACTCGGGAGCCGGGCGGGGACCGCGCCCATTACTCTAATGAGAAACAGGCTCTGCGGGGCAGAGGGAAGGGGGGCTGGCCTGACGGGCCCCAGCTCCTTGGCGGCGGAGGCGGCGCCCCTCCTCCTCTCAGGCCTCCCTCGAGCCCGTCCTGGGGACCCCCCCCCCAGCCCCGGGGGACCCCAATGACGTGCGGCGCTGCCCCGGCTGCAAGCCCAGGGCCGCGGGGCGGGAGGGGCAGGGAGGAGAGGCTTGGCGGGCGGGAGGGAAGAATGTTCCGAGGCCGAGCGGGGAGACTGCCTGGTTTGATTCCACCACCGCCGCCACCACCACCACCACCACCACCACCCCCGCCCGCCCTTCTTCCCTTCGGTTCTTCTCAGGTTACATTCCCGTCCTGCTTCCCCTCGAACTGGAGAAACCCACGGGCGAGGAGCACCTCGAGATCATCTACTACTCCCCTGCAAAGAGGAGGGGGGACGGAGGGGGGAAGCCGTGGAGGACAGACCCGGAAATTCAGCCCGGGCCCTGCTCCCTCATACCCCCCGCTCAGCGGCACAAGCAGACGCGCACATTCTTTTCAAATGTCATATTTCCTTTGATCCTGGGCAGTGTTTCTCCATGTGTCTGGCTCAGCTTCTGCCCAGCCAACCGCCTCCCCACCCACCCCGCTTTGTTTTCCTGGAGAACCCTCCCCCTTCCCTCGTCTGGGAGGCAGGGAGGGTTGGTTGACTTCGGCTCTCTTTCCCCTCTCCTCCCAGTGACTCAATTTCCCCACTGGAGTGTTGCAAAAGAAAGGAGGCAGAAGAGCGAACAGTTGGGCGGGAGTGAGGTAGTACTGTCAAAGATGGCTCAGAAGGACACAAACTTTCGGATTGAGGCATCCTCTACTGCAAACTCTCCGGTCTGCCTAGGCTCAGGCAGAGGGATGGAACATATGACCTCTGACTTGTCCTGCCTGGCTTGAGAGGCCCAGGGCTGGTAGCTAAGTTTAGGTTGCCCTACACTACTGCCCCCTGGCGGCCACAAAACCCAGCTGCCCTTCCTCCCACTTGGCGAATTTCTCCGGCCACCTTGTGGCTCTCAACTCCCCTGGCCCCTAGCGCGCACACCTGAACGAGTTCCCTTGTGACCGGCTCGATTTTCTGCCTTGTGCTGTTCAGTCCGTTTGTTCTAGAGACAGTCTCCTGTAGTACAGGCTATCTTGGAACTCCGCCTTATCCACTCCCGAGTGCTGGAACTATCAACTCACGATGCCATTACCAGTTTTTGCTCTGTATTCCAATTGGTATTATTCGACAGACTTGGAGGTGGAATTTAGCTTTTAAAAAAAAAAAAAAATTACACAAAATGCATTCTTGTTATAAATGATTCAAATCAGACAAAATATGTCGTTAACTCTGACAGTCCAGTTTTTTTTATCCATTTAGCATATGCTTGTATACAGACATCTTTATGTGTGTGAGGCTATGGTAAACATACTTTTTCTTTTTTCTTTCTTTTGGATTTTTCGAGGCAGTGTTTCTCTGTGTAACAGTCCTGGCTGTCCTGGAACTTGCTTTGTAGACCAGGCTGGCTTTGAACTCACTGAGATCCGCCTGCTTCTGCCTCCCAAGTGCTGGGATTAAAGGCAAGGGCCACCATCACCCAGCTTTCTTTCTTTCTTTCTTTCTTTCTTTCTTTCTTTCTTTCTTTATTGGTGAGTGCTCTGCCTGCATGTATTCCTGCATGCCAGAAGAGGGCATCAGATCCCAATATAGGTGATTGTGAGCCACCATGTGGTTTCTGGGAATTGAACTCAGGACCTCTGGCAGAATAGCCAGTGCTCTTAACCACTGAGCCATCTCTCCAGCCCTGACATGCTTTTTCTTGACTTGCTTTTATCCTCTTAGTTAATAAATGGTAGGTGGACCTCATTTCCGGCCTGAAATTTCAGTTCTTAGGAGACTGAGGTAAGAGTATTACCAGTTGGAGGCCATTTCTGGCTACATAGCAAGATTCTGTTAAGAAAGAAAAAACAGTGCCGGCTTGGTGGCACACGCCTTTAATCCCAGCACTCAGGAGGCAGAGGCAGGCGGATCTCTGTGAGTTCAAGGCCAGCCTGGTCTACAGAGTGAGTTCCAGGACAGTCAAGGCTACACAGAGAAATCTTGTTTCAAAAAAACCATCATCATCATAATAAAAACTTTTCTCTATAAGAAACTTTTTTTAGTATTAGCTGTGATAAAAACCATAATAAGCAATGGCCATAAGAGACATGCAGGGCCGAGTATGGTGATGCAAGCCCTTCATCCCAACACTCCACGGCCAAGCCAGGGCTGATAGTGAGACGCTGTCAAGAGAAAGAAGCAAACCAAAGAGAATGAGCGGAGGAGATGGCTCAGTGGGTAAAGCACCAGCTGTGCAAGTGTGAGGACCTGAGTTCGAATCCTCAGCACCCACATAGGGCAGGGTAGGGAGCTTGCCTCTGCAATCCTGGTGTGCCCGAGGCAAGATGGAAGATGGTTCAGATAGGAGAGTCCCTAGAAGCTCACAGGCCAGGTAACCTGATACAGTTAGAAAGGGTACAGAGGGGCCATCTCAGGAGGAAGTCTAGGAGACAGCCAAGGTTGTCTTCAGACCTACACACGAACCTGGGCACAGGCATCGCCATCTCGATCACACACACACACACACACACACACACACACAAGAAAGGAAATGCAGATTGTAAAAAATAATTATTGACCTCATATATATAATGCCAAATATATATATATATATATGGATAGATCAATAAATGGATGCATGCTAGAGGAAAAGTATTGGATTGGTCATTGTAATTATATTAATAGCATGCATAATATACTAGTTATATTAATATTGCAATTGTAATATAATTAATCATTGTGATTCTGTTATACTTTTTGCCTGTATATGATGTGGGCATGTATACGTGTGTTCACATACGTCTGCACGTGAAGGTGCAAAGTTGATGTTGGCTGTCTTCCTTGACGGCTCTCCACTTCGTGTGCTGAGGCAGAGTCTCTCTCAGAACCTGTACCTCTCAGATTCAGCTAGTCTACTTAAGTTCGCTTGCTCAGTGAATACAGCGTCTCTGCCTCCTCAGTGCTGAAGTTACAGGCAGGTTACATTTCTTTGGGAGCCTGGGGATCGAGATTCCAATCCTCACAGTTGTGTGGCAAGCTCTCTACCCACTGCCCGCGTTTCCTTTCTGGGGCTGTGATAAAATACCCAGACAAAAGCAATTTAGGGGAGAAGAGTTCATTTCCGCTCGCAGTTCCGCGTCACCATCCATCATAGTAGAGACGTCAGAGCATCAGGAGCTTGAAGTGGACAGTCACAGCCTACCCACAGTTAACAGCAGAGAGAAATTAATGCATGCCCACTGGCTGGCTTACTTGCTTGTGCTCAGCGCTATGTCTTATCAGTTCAGGACCCCCGGTCTAAGGAACGGTATTGCCCATACAGGGGGTTGGGTCTTCCCATATCAAGGAAGGCAACGGAGACAATCTGCCACAGAGGACAACAGGTCAACCCAATTCAGACAGTCTATCGTTGGCATTCTCTTTCCCGGTGATTCTAGGTGTGACAAGTTGGTGAAGCTCTAACTATCACACCCACTGAGCCGTCTCCCAAAACCTGCCTTTTGGTTTTAAAAAAGGGAAACTATATATGGCCGTACAGTGTGAAAAGGTGCTTGCCGCCAAACCTAACAACCCGAGTTCAAACCCCAAGACCCACATGGTGATAGGAGAGAACCAACTCCATGAAATTGTCCTCTGATGTCTATACACACACCAAGGCACATGGATACATACATACATGCACACACAAACACAAACAAATCAATGTAACACACTTTTAAAAAGGAAACATATCGCATATTAGTCTACCATAGGAATAAATAAAATTTACGATTTCTATATTGAGTCTTAACTTTTTTGAAATTTATCAGCAACTGTCCAAATTATCTCCACATACTTTTTTTTTTTTTACTTTTTAAAATTACATGTTAACCTCTTTATTGTGTACACATGCCACAGCACACATGTCGAGGTTAGAGGACGATGTGTGGAAGTCAGTTCTCTCCTCCTACCATGAGGGTTCTGGATATGGCATCCAGGTCATGAGGCTTGGGGCTAGGCCTTTACCTGCCAAGCCATCTCACCAGCCTCAAATGCACCTTTACGTTTGTTGTTGTTGTTAATTATTAGTGGTGTTTGTGCCCGTGTGTGCTTGCTCGAGTGTGGACATGCACACATCCACGGGCACACCTGCCATGGCACGCATGGGGCGGTCAGAGGACAACGTTGTAGAATCAGGTCTCTCTGTCTACCGTGAAGAGGGTTCGAGAGACGTGACTCAGGTCACCAGACTTACATGATGAGGACCCTGACCCACTGAGTGTCTAGCTAGCCCCACGTACGGGTTTCCAACAGACAATATAGGCAGATTCATGACTACCTCACTCCCGTTAATAAAACTTTTTTTTTTCCTAACAGGGTCTTGCTGTGTAGCCCAGGCTAGACTGGAACTCACTATGTAGACCAGGTTGGTTTCAAACTCACAGAGCACTGCCTGCTTTGGCTTCTCAAATGCTGGGATTTTCAAGGCACAAGCTACCAGCCAGGCCGTGGTGTACCACACCTTTAATCCCATCACTCAGGAGGCAGAGGTAGGCAGATCTCTGTGAGTCTGAGGCCTGGTCTATAGAGTGAGTTCCGGGACAGCCAAGGTTATTACAGAGAAACTTTGTCTCTAAAAACTAAAACAAATGGGGGGGGGAGGTGTTATGTGTAAGAAAAAAATTAATTTTTTTTTATTGTGGTATCATTCACATGGCCTCAACACAGCCTAATTATTTTTCCTATGCCTATAAAACTCATCTGCCTTAGTTTCTTTTCTAGTTTTTGTGATGAAATACCCTGACAAAAAGTAACTTTGAGGAGAAAGAGTTCATTGAGCTCACAGGTTCAGGCCACAGTCCGTCATGACAAGGAAGCGTGTAGGGAGACTGAAGCAGCTGGTCGTGCTCCGTCTCTACCGGAAGAAGAGCAGTGCAAGCCTGCTAGTGCTCACCTCTCTTTCTCCACTCTTTTTGTTGCTGTTGTTCTTGTTGTTTCAAGACAGGGTTTCCCTGTGTACCCCTGGCTGTCCTGGATCCCACGCTGTAGCCCAGGCTGGCCTTGAACACCCAGAGATCCGCCTGCCTCTGCCTCCGAGTGCTGGGATCAAAGGCGTGCGCCACCACTGCCCTGCTCTTTCTCCACTCCTAATCCAGGATTCCTGACTTTAGGACCCTTATGGGCATCCACAGAGGCCTGTCTCCCAGATGATTCTAGATTATATCAAGTTGGTAATACCAACCATCACACCATCCTTATCCGCTACTTAGAGAACTTCACCCCTTCCCTTCCTTCTCCTTTCTTCACAGACTCAACGTAAGATATTCTTCCTTAAAAAAGGAAAAGGAAGAGAATTCTTTGTTCCTTCTTTACTACCTGTCTTATTATCCCTGGTAGATGTCCCTGCTGTAAGCAACCACTTCTGGGTTCAGGCACACCTAAGTGACCAGTTCTGCTCCAACTCAGATGGGCCTTGCATTGCCAGCATGCAGTCTGAAGCCTGCACCTTGGCTATCACATTCTGCTCCAGGTCTGTACCACTTGGGGACCTCAGGACTGTAGGGAATCCGTACAGATTTGTTATAGGGAACTGGCTTACATGATGATGGACGCTGACAAGCACAGACTCTTCAGTGCCGATCTACAGACTCGAGACCCAAAGGAGTCAAAGGTACAGATAACATCCAAAGGCTGGCAGGCAGGCAATCAGCACTTCTCCTTAGAGGGAGTGAGTTTTTGTTTCATTCAGGCTTTCAGTGGACCACATGAGGCTCATCACATTACTGAGAACAATTTGTGTTTATTTAAAGTGCACCAACTTAGATCTTAATCTCAAAAAAAAAAAAAAATCTCTCCAAATTGATATGTGAAATGAGTCATCACGCTGGGTGTTGGTGGTGCTTGCCTTTAATCCCAGCACTCGGGAGGCAAAGTCAGGCAGATCTCTATGAGTTCGAGCCCAGCCTGGTCTACAGAGCGAGATCCAGGACAGGCACCAAAACTACACAGAGAAACCCTGTCTCGAAAAGACTAAAAGTTAAATAAAATAAAATAAAAATTAGCCATCACAAGGGCTCTAGCTCAGTTGGTGGAACTCATTGACTAGAATGCAGGAACCCCCGAGGCTGATCCCTTAGCATTGCTGAAACTGGTGGCACACATCTGGGCTCCCCGCAGAAGGATCAGAAGTTCAAAGTCATCCTCAGTGACATGGTGAGTTTGAAGCCAGCCTGGAACAAAAGAGAATGGCCCCAAGGACAACCACAGGTTCTTCTCCCACACAAATAGCTTGCCCACCTCCTGCTGTGATACAGAGACAGTCAGGAAATACAGGGGAGTTGTCACCCGCTGGTGTCCTCCCTGACGGATGCACACCCAGATTTGTGGATGGTTTCAGTAGAATCCTTTGTGTGACATGCCTTAGGACATTCTCTCAACTTGTAGAGTCTAAAGCTTCTACTGGAATCACCTACAACAGTTTCAACACAACACCCAGCAATGGCTTTTCCTCCTTCCTGGGTTACCTGGCTCCCATTTTCTGAAATCTGCGATTGAAAGCACCGCCTGCCTGTCCTTGCTCAGCTTCTCCTTTTGCAGAGTCCAGTGGTATCCAGATGCCCTCTCCGTAGCAGCTAACTCAGTGACTCCCTTCCCCATTCATGACCATGGTCCTGCTTCTCTGTCCCCAGTCCTCAGTCGGCTGGTTTGCATGTGTGTGGGAGGGACCGGGGGTATTTGCTTGTTTTAGACGTGGTGTTTTTGCTTTGTTTGCCTAGTTTGTTCTGGCAGCCCTGGAGATGGAACCCCGAGCATCCTGAGTACTAAATACACACTCTACCTCTAAACTTTGTCTCCAACCACATTCCCTTTTAAATTTTATTGGAAGTCAGAGTCTTGCCATGTATCCCTCGAATTTACAATCCTCCTGCCCCAGCCTCCTAAGTAGCTAGCTAGCTAGGTGTCTTAGGGTTTCTATGGCTGTCACAAAACACCATGACCAAAAAGCAAGTTGGGGAGGAAAGGGTTTATTCAGCTTACACTTCCACATTGCTGTCATCACCAAAGGAAGTCAGAAAAGGAATCCAAACAGGGCAGGGCAGGATCCTGGAGGCAGGAGCCAATGCAGAGGCCATGGCAGGGTGCTGCTTACTGGCTTGCTCCTCGTGACCTGCTCAGCCTGCTTTCTTATAGAACCCAGGCACCACCCACAATGGGCTGAACCCACCCCATTGATCACTAAATGAGAAAATGCCTTACAGTTGGATCTCAAGGAGTCATCTCCTCAACTGAGGCTCCTTCCTCTCTGATGACTCCAGTTTGTGTCAAGTTGATACAAAACCAGCTAGTACACTGGGATTACAGTTGCACACAACCATACCTGGCCCACGGTTTCATTTCAACTAGGCTTTCATCATTCTTCATGTCCTGGTCTCATGTTTTCTCTTGCCTGCTCAGCTCAAGATCCCTTGAGGATGCAGCATGTGGCTCTCATGTGGGGGTGGCTCTCCACCTCCATTCGTAATCTATTCCCACAATCTGTGTCCCTTCTACATATCATCTCTGAGTTTATGGCCTTACCATTCTATCAACATCCCCAAATAGAAGTTTAAATATTCTGACTTTCTCACCCCCCAGATCTTTCTATTCGTACCTCAGAAGACTCTCTAGCCCTGGGTTCTCCCTCTCCAGTCCCACGGCATCAGTTCCATGCTCAGCATCACATGAGTTGCTCTAACTGCAGACTTTGGTTTCCCTGTCTTGTAGTCAGACTTGCCTTCCAACAGCTCACAAATAATGACATGGAGACTAATTATTAATTATGAAAGCTTGGCCTTAACATAGGTTTTTTTTCCTAACTAGCTCTTATAACTTAAATTAACTGTTTTCATTAATCTAAGTTCTGCCACATGGCTTGATTACCTCTCCTCTGTACCATATGCCCAACTTCTTTAACGTCTCACTGGCATCTTTCCCTTGCCTAGATTCATCCTGAATTCCTCTCTTTCCCCAGAAGTCCTGCCTAACCTCTTTCTGCCTAGTTATTGGCCAATCAGCTCTTTATTAAACCAATAAGAAGGCATCTTGGCAAAGACACATCTTCACAATGTACAAAAAGATTATTTCACAACATTTCCCCCTTTTTGTCTAAATAAAAAAGGAAAGATTTTTTAACTCTAACACCATAAAACTATATACAATAAGAATAATTATGAGGGAAAAAAGCCATAAAAAGGGGGTTGGGGATTTAGCTCAGTGGTAGAGCGCTTGCCTAGCAAGCACAAGGCCCTGGGTTCGGTCCTCAGCTCCAGAAAAAAAAAAAGAATAATTATCAGGTAATAATTATATTTACAATGTCCAGTCCATTAGTACTTGGCAAATTTGGAGAAAATACTCTATCATCTATTTTGTCTTGATGAATCCAACATTTTATACCTAAACTACTTTTTATGATAAACTTGTACAATTATCCTAAAAATATCTTTTTAGATCTTAAAACATTTTTTTGACAAACAACTTAAGCTTCTATGTCTCTCAATCTTATATACTTTACATCTCTTTTGTGAGTTTCTTTTTTGAATTTGGTAACAAGAAAAACTGTAACTATAACTATCTAGTCTTCAACTCCATCAAAGACCCAAGAATGATATAATATTACCTGAGTAAACAATAAGTGCAGAGCAAATAACTTCCAAAACTATAGAAATGACAGAGACATCTGGCTGCCTGGACAGTTACCCAAGTTTCCTTTGCAATATTGGGGCATCCATCTTTGGCCTATAGGCCTAGAATATCTGACAGACTTTTCTGTGAAGCAAGAATTTTTGAAGGACTGTCCTACCTGGTCTTGGCAAAGTTGGCCAGTCACCTTCTTTTGTGTCCTACCTGTCCAATTTGGATAGCAGACTGTCAGCAGTCAAGGCAAGGGCAGTTTCTTGCCCAGTGGCTAGCTTTGCCACATTGAAAGCAAACTCCATATGGAGGTTCTTTGATGCCCAGCATCCTTTTTGGAAGTAACTTGTGCTGCCAAGGAGCAGACATGTCTCACTGTCATGAAAAGATGTCAAAACATCTTAAATACCATATTCTGTAGCTCTCTGAAGGGTTTGAAGACCATCTATCTATCTAAAATACATCCGTTTAACCTTGAAAACATACCTAATGTGACTACAAGTTTGATTGTTAGATGACTAAATACTAACCTGCATTTCTTAATTATCCTAAACAGTTTGTAATAATAGCTTTCAATGGCTAGAACTTTATTATATTGTTAAGTGAGCTGCATAGGTACAAAACCTTAAACAAAATTAGAAACATACAATATATAAAAACCCATGCTGATGGCTGGGTGGTGGTAATGCATGCCTTTAATCCCAGCACTCGAGAGGCAGAGCCAGGTGGATCTCTGTGAGTTTGAGGCCAGCCTGGTCTACAGGACAGACACCAAAAAAACTACACAGAGAAACCCTGTCTCAGAAAAAAAAAATTGCTTTTAAGTTTAAAAGTAGAGTCAGATTCTCAGCTCCAAAGAGAGAGAAAGAGAGAGAGAGAGAGAGAGAGAGAGAGAGAGAGAGAGAGAAGAGTCGATAATCTACCCTTTTATCTTATCATTCCCATATCCCCTCTTTTTCTTTTCAGAAAGAGGTCCTTGACTCCAGCCTCCCTTGTTTAGTTTCTTCCCTTACCATTACTGGTAACAACTTGCAACCAACTCTGCTAAATGATGACAAACATTCATAACCCACTGAATGACCAAAAACCACCCACCATACCTCTTGAGAATGTGAGCATCGGGTTCTCTAGGCCGCTTCCTGTTGAGGGTGGCAGCATCTTTAGGAGACTCTGAGAAAGTTGAGATCTGATCAAGTCCTGGGAAAGCGAGCTCTACCATTGGTTGCCCAGTCTCTCTGTAATGGGAATGTGTAGGGCTCATCTGAAGTTCTGGCCAGCTTAGTCTGAGGCTGGACCATCTCAGCTAGCAGCTTTGAAGTTGTTTTAGATAAAGAATTTTGAGAAGCTGCAAAAGAGGCATTCTGGGAGACTGGATCACCTGGGCTACTTGTCTTCTTTGGTGTCTGCTCCTTTTGAAAAAAAAAAACAAAAACAAACTTTTAAAGGTAACATATATCTATCTGCATTGACATAAGTATGGAATGTGCAGTGTGTACAAATCAGCTAATGATGATTCTCTGTTCTATGTTTGAGCAGGTAAAAGGCACCTGTCAACTTTATAAGTCTGTGTGGACTGCATAACCAATCTGTAATATAAGTCCCCACCCATGCCATATGAAAGGATGGCATGTAATAATAAGTCACGAGGACTCTGACTTATACATCAACAAGGTTTATCACGTCTCATTTGGTCTCAGAGCTGTTCCTATATAGAGGGATCAGCATATATGTCAACTGTCTTGTAGCTTTTCTTGTTTTTTTTTTCTTCATGTCTGTAGCCAAGATTTTCAGGAGGTTTCCCCTGGTCAAATCAGATCTTTATTTATTTTGAAGAAATCCATAGCTTTTTGTTTCCTGTGGAAACAAAGTTATATCCAATGCAACACATTTTCTGACTTCCATTTTAAAGTTAAGATATTCTTAAAATATATAGGCTGGTTTAATTCATTATGTTTTTGTTTTTTTGTTTTGTTTTGTTTTTTTTTACAATCTAATGTCTCTCAGCAGCTGCTGTTTTTTGTTCATTGGCATTAAAAAAAATTCAAAGTCAGCAAAGCACCACACAGGATCCAGATGCCATATGTATTTCCCATTCTTATGTGGCTGATATTTTTAATATTACTTTAGTCTTTTTTAAAAGACTTTATTTTATTATTTTTAAACTATTTTTTATGACTGTCTATACCCATTTTTTTCTTTAGCATCTAAGCATTTTTTAAGCGTTCTGTACCTGTTTAGAGGTGCTTTGGGGTCTGGATCTGGCTTTACTAAGCACCTGTCCTCTTCTCTGACATCATGAACCACCACAGCTCTTTTAGCACAAGGCACTGACGGCTGGCTCTGCCCCCTCGGCCTAACCATCCCAGTCACTCCTAACCACCCTAGCTCCGGGAAGTTGATGTGTCCAAGCTGCAGCCGGTGTTTCTATCTAGTCTCCTGCCCCAGTAACACACAGGCC
Source organism: Peromyscus leucopus (assembly GCF_004664715.2). NCBI lineage: Eukaryota > Metazoa > Chordata > Mammalia > Rodentia > Cricetidae > Peromyscus > Peromyscus leucopus. The sequence goes on from NC_051070.1 coordinate 67,989,620, forward strand.
GCTCAAAGGCTCAGCTGTATTAAAGCTGTGCCTGTCTGTACGCTGCAAGCGCCCAGCCTGCTTGAGAGACCAAGGTCACCTGGAAGTCGTGTCTGATTCTGTGTTCAGATTTTTTTTTCAGCTTTCTCAGGCCCTGTGTGAATTTACGTGGGGCACAAGGAGCACCAAATGTAGCAAGAGTTCTTTTGGGCTTCCAGCTTACAAATAACAATATAAAGATTTATTAATTATGAAAGCTTTGCCTTAGTTTAGGTTTTTTCACCAACTAGCTCTTTTTTTTTTTTTTAATGTATACAGAAGAGGGTGCCAGATCTCATTACAGATGGTTGTGAGCCACCATGTGGTTGCTGGGAATTGAACCCAGGTCCTCTGGAAGAGTAGTCAGTGCTCTTAACCTCTGAGCCATCTCTCCAGCCCGCTTTTTGTTTGTTTGTTTGTTTTGTTTTTTTGTTTTTCAAGACAAGGTTTCTCTGTAACTTTGGAGCCTGTCCTGGAACTCATTCTGTAGACCAGGTTGGCCTCGAATTCACAGAGATCTGCCTGGCTCTGCCTCCCGAGTGCAAGGATTAAAGGCATGCACCACCACCATCTGGCTTCCAATTACTCTTATAACTTAAATTAACCTGTTTTTATAAATCTGCGCTCTCACACATAGTTCAGTTACCTCTCCTTTGTACCACGTGTCCAACTCTGTTAGTGTCTCACTGGCATCTCTTGCTTGCCTAGAGTCATCCCTAGTTTCTCTCTTTCCCTGGAAGTCCTGCCTAACCTCTCCCTGCTTAGCTATTGGCCAACCAGCTCTTTATTAAACCAATCAGAAGGCACCTTGGCATCTTCACAGTGTACAAAAAGATTACCCTGCCACACTGTGAAGATGTGTCTTCACATTTCAATACCTACCCCAAGCAGTCACTGCCTTGGTCTGACCTGTAACAGCACAGATCTAAGCCTTTCTAGTTCCCAATGTTGAAAAGGAAAAGGGAAAACCCTCCAAGGTTTTGGCAGAGAACTCTGGATAATGCAGCAGGCACTTACGTACCCTCAGTGCTCACTCGCATTGTTTCTCCATTCCAGAGCAGTGACTATGGCTCAGAGTGGGGCATCCTCTTCCACAAAACCTGACCCAAAGTACATAAATTTCCTGTTCGAAATTCTATTAAAAAAAATTCACTCATCACTTTCAAAATGGACTTCCTTAAAAACTAAAGGAAAATTTTTAAAGAAAATCCATGAAGTACACACCAAAAGTGTGATCCATTACCAAAAAAGAAAAGACAAGTTGGATTAGATTTTATCAAAAGCAAAACCTTTGCCCTTCACACTGAGCATAATGGTGCATGCCTTTAATCTTAGGAGGCAGAAGCAGGTGGATCTCTGTGAGTTCGAGGCCAGCCTGGTCTACACAGAGCTGGGACTATGTAGAGAGATCGGTTAAAAAAAAAATTAAAAATAAAAATTAAAAAATTAAAAAAAAAAAAACCTTGCCTTTGAAGAGAAGACATTTTAGTAGTTCTAGTAATCATTGCTCGGCTGAGGCAGAAAGAAGGATTGTGCAGTTCAGGCCAGCCTGGGATACATAGTAAGAGGGAGGAAGGAAGAAAGGAAGAAAGGGGGCTGGAGAGATGGCTCAATGGTTAAGAGGTCCTGAGTTCAATTCCCACAACCACATGGTGGCTCATAACCACTTGTAATGAGATCTGGTGCCCTCTTCTGGCTTGCAGGGACACATGCAGGCAGAACACTATACATAATAAATAAAATAAATCTTAAAAAAGAAAGGAAGGAAGGGGAGGGAGGAAGGAAATTCTTGCTTTCTGTTTTTTGGGTTTTTTTTTTTTTTTTTGTGGTGGTGGGGTTTGTTGTTGTTTGGTTGGTTGGTTTTTTGAGACAGGGTTTCTCTGTGTAGCCTTGTCCTGGAACTCTGTGCATGCATGGCCAAAATGCAGCAGAAGGAAGTATTTTAACTGATATCTTTAAAAGACTTGAATCTAGAATATATAAATGACTTTTAAAACTTAATAATGAGACCGGGCAGTGGTGGCACACGCCTTTAATCCCAGCACCGGGGAGGCAGAGGCAGGCAGATCTCTGTAAGTTCGAGGCCAGCCTGGTCTACAAAGCAAGTTCCAGGAAAGGCGCAAAGCTACACAGAGAAACCCTGTCTTGAAAAAACAAACAAACAAACAAAAACTTAATAATGAAATGCCCTTTTAAAAGAGAAAGAGAGAGAGGAAGGAAGAGAGAGAGAGAGAGAGAAATATTGAGGGTGCAGCTCAGTGGTAAGTAGAGAAATTGCCCATCATGGTCTGTCCCTGGGTTACTTCCCAGTACTAAAAACAGAAAAGCAAGCAAGCAAACAAACAAAAGCCTTAATAATAATATGGCAAGCAATCCAATAAAATATAAAGCAGCCCACTGTGATGGGGTACACCTTGAATCCCAGCACTCAGGAGGCAGAGGCTGGTAGATCTCTGTGAGTTTGGGGCCAGCCTGCACTACACGGTGAACTGCAGGCCAGCCAAGGCTGCATAGTAAAACCCAGTCTCAAAAAGTAAGCACACTTTGTTTGCTTGCTTGCTTTTTTTGTGTGGCAGGGTCTCTCCATGTGGTCTTGGCTGCCCTGAAGTTCATATGGAGATCAGACCGGCCTCAAACTCACAGAAATCTTTCTACCTCTGCCTCCAGAGCTCTAGGACCAAAGGCGTGTGCCATAATACCCGATTTATCTTTCTTTCTTGTTTGCTATGTAATCCAGGCTGGCTTCCAATTTACAATCCTTCTGACATTGGACAACTTCACAAAAAGTTAACTGTCTACTTACCGTATGGCTGAGTCATTCCATTCCTAGATGGTTATTCACAGCTGAGAGCGATCGCCACATTGGGGTTGTGGCTCAGTGGTAAAGCCCTCAGTGGTAAAGGGCTCACCAAGCCCCCCCCCCACCACCACCCCAGTCTTATTCCTTGGCACCACAGGGAAAATCATAGGCATGAAAGAAACAGAGACATGGGGGCTGGAGAGATGTCTCAGAGGTTAAGAGCACTGCTTGCTCTTCCAAAAGTCCTGAGTTCAATTCCCAGCAACCACATGGTGGCTCACAACCATCTGTAATGAGATCTGGTGCCCTCTTCTGGCTGCAGGGATACATGCAGACAGAACACTGTATACATAATACATAAATCTTAAAAAAGAAAAAAGAAACAGAGACATGTTGTACCTGTGCAGTGGAATGCTACTTACCAACAAAGTATGATCTGCTGAAACAGGAATAATGAGATTGCCAATCAGATGTGTGATCTGCTGGGACACATAACACAGAGGAATAATCAGATGTGTGATCTGCCGGGACACATAACATGGAAGAATAACCAGATGTGTGATCTGCCGGGACACATAACACAGAGGAATAATCAGATGTGTGATCTGCTGGGACACATAACACAGAGGAATAATCAGATGTGTGATCTGCTGGGACACATAACACAGAGTAATAATCAGATGTGTGATCTGCCGGGACACATAACACAGAGGAATAATCAGATGTGTGATCTGCCGGGACACATAACACAGAGGAATAATCAGATGTGTGATCTGCTGGGACACATAACACAGAGTAATAATCAGATGTGTGATCTGCCGGGACACATAACACAGAGGAATAATCAGATGTGTGATCTGCCGGGACACATAACACAGAGGAATAATCAGATGTGTGATCTGCCGGGACACATAACACAGAGGAATAATAATCACATTGAAAGAAAGAGATCAGGAAAGGACACATGCTGTGTGGTTCCATTTACGTAAAATAAAAACTGCAAACCGGTCTGCAGCCAGCAGATTGTGGTCATCAGGAATCTGCCACTGAGGGACAGAACAGGGGCCGGAAGGGACAGGAGGAGACTCTGGGGTGACGGACATGCTCTCTTGCTATGGTGCTGATGTCAGTAGGCATGTAACTCCCATCAAATGATAGACACTCTGGTTCTGCAAAGCTGCACTGTCTCAAGAGAGACTTAATAGCTATGCTTAAGGAAAGGTCTCTCTTCAGGTTTCCTCAAAGAAACTCACCCAAAAAGGACAGAGCACAGATTTGGGCTTAAAGTCCTCATCTGCCACAGTCTTCAGGTGGTCTTTTGCTGTGGGATGTTCTGTATGTTACATGTGTTGCTCTGATTGGTTAATAAATAAAACACTGCGCTGGGCAATGGTGGGGCATGCCTTTAATCCCAGCACTCGGGAGGAGAGGCAGGCGGATCTTTGTGAGTTCGAGGCCAGCCTGGTCTATAGAGCGAGATCCAAGAAAGGTGCAAAGAAACCCTGTCTCGAAAAATAAATAAATAAATAAATAAATAAATAAATAAATAAATAAATAAATAAAACACTGATTGCCAGTAGCCAGGCAGGAAGTATAGGCAGGACAAGGAGAGAGGAGAATTCTGGGAGGTGGAAGGCTGGGTCAGAGAGATGCTGCCAGCCGCCAGCCGCCGCCATGACAAGCGAGATGTAAGGTACCGGTAAGCCATGAGGCATGTAGCAACTTATAGACTAATAGATGTGGGTTAATTTAAGATATAAGAACTAGATAGCAAGAAGCCTGAGCCATTAGGCCAAACAGTTTAAACAACGTAAGTCTCTGTGTGTTTACTCGGTTGGGTCTAAGCAGCTGTGGGACTGGCAGGGGAGAGAGATTTGTCCTGACTGTGGGCCAGGCAGGACTGGAGAAAACTATAGCTACAGTCTTTGACTGATTACTTATTGACCTCACGACCCACTCTCTCTCACCCACCCCACCTCTCTGACAAGATCTTCCGACGTAGACCGGGCTGGCCTGGAATTCACTGTGTAGCTCAAGCCGACACTCACAGTGATCCACTTGTCCAAGCCTCCCAAGCACTGGGTTTACAGGCGTGTACAGTGCCATACCCTTAAAATGGGGCTCATGTGGGCTGGAGACATGGCTCAGCATTAAGAGCGCTAGCTGTTCTTCCAGAGAGTATGGGTTCAATTCCCAGCACCCACAGGGTAGCTAACAACTGTCTGTCCCAAGGAACCCAAAGCCCTCTCCCACACATGTGCACAGACATATGTTATAGGCAAAACACCCATGCACATGAAAAATAAATAAGTTTTTTAAATGGGGCAAATACTATCCTGCTGCACAAGCTCATGTAATGACAAATGAGAGTCTCTAACACCCCAGATGCCAGAGGACATCAGGCCCCAGCTCTGTGGTGGTTGGACTTTGCTCTGTTTACTTTTCTCTTTCTCTTGTCCTTTTTCCTTGCAGATAGCAACCCTGCTCACAGGGACATTCATGAGAAAACAATGAAGAGGAAGCGGAGGAGAGGGTGGCTCTGGGATTGTGTTCCTCTGAAAACAGGGCCTAAGACCTAGATTGGAGCCTTTGTAGGGAGGGGGTGTCCCATTTCAGGAGGAAGAGAGGGGGAACTCAGGAAGGAGAGGATGCCAAAATGCATGTGTTGTTTGCTACTGACCAGGACTCAGTCCATCAGAGACCATCTGAAGTCCTGTCCCACAAACCTCAGGAGGAACAGGAAGCTGAAAGCCACCCTCAGAGAGCCTAGTCTCTGCTCTTCTCCCCACACTATCAGCTGCTGGGGAGATGCAGAGATGGGCCTCTTGCTCAAGGCTTTGTCAGGACCAGCAAAATTCCCACCACACCCCTGAGTGGCTGCCTCGGGCACAGAGCCCATGCTCCGGTCAGCTATACCACAGGTTTTAACCAAGACAGACCAACGTCACATGACTTTCAGCAGTGACCAGGGCCCCTCTCGATTAAGTTGGCAAGCCCTAGAACACTAACTTCCTTTGTAGCTCCCTCAGGACAGATGCCTGGGAGAAAGGAGAGAGTATCTGGAGAGTGAGTCCTGAGGGGGCACTGAGAGGAAAGGGTGGGGCTGGACCCTTATCAGAAGGAAGAGCTAGCCATCTGGAGCAGCTGTTAAATCAGTTTCTCTGTTCTACAAGGAGATCTGAATCTCGATGCACCTCACACTGGAAATTCAGCAATGTCTGCTGTTTTGTACGATCACCACCACTCACTGAGCGGGTGTCGT